>NC_090128.1:9755399-10058430 GCF_040581485.1 Linepithema humile | reverse complement strand
CGTCTACACACAGAAGGAAATTTGACGCAACATGATTTCCGACGATGATGCGATGACAATGCACGCCCCTCGCAAGTATGCTCTGTTTGCGTGACTGTTTTTTACATCAATGCGCAAAACAAACGTAGCTTACATTGGCGTAATCCAACGTGCAACGCGGTCGCAAATGCTGACACACTTATGGTGATGTAACAGAGCGAGGCGAGTTATCGTCTCGAACACGCGTTAATCTGGATAGCATTTACGTTGATAATTAAAGTGGGCATGAATTGGAGTCGAATGAAGGAATAATTAGGGGCGTGTATTGTTTATCAGCCAGTGCTTATCGGTGTGATATCGCTTGCATTGCGCGCGCTCCACATGATGATTAAAACTGTGCAATGTGCATTGTGATACATTTATCAAAGCCATAATTAAAAAGACGAAAGCTGCGCATTAAAAATGTAACGAGGGAATGTTTAACCACGAATTCCGGATTTGGAGTAGTTTCAACGAGTACAATGTCTCGTGCGGCTAAGGTAGGAGAACCAACTTGAAGATGATTATCGCGATTTCGTCATCGCGGACTATTTTCGCATATCTATACTGCCTAATGGGAATTACATCGATTTCAGTAGAGACAGACTATATGTCAGCGACATTTTCCACGCGAATGTCGTGGGCGAGAAGGGGAGGTGTAAAGCTAGCTAGAGTGTATTCGACATAACATCATGGGCGAGCGCCAAGTACGGAGTTAACCGGCACGCGGTATGGAGTGCACAAATAGCATCGGCGGCGACTACTCCCCAGACTCCCAGTCCAGCGTGGTGGGCGATCCGATCGCGAGAGAAAGACGGAGTGAAAAAGAGCGATAAAGAGAGACGCACGAGCGGACGGACGGACTTGAAATATATTCCTGGCGCGTAGAGCCGCATAGGACGTGGTGGAAGTGCGCGTGTCTCGCGCAGAAGGAAGCCGTAGTGCATTTTCGATGCGTATTAGCGCGACGCGGTCGCACGTCGCGACGAGGGCGACGGTGACGGCGACAAAGGCGGCAACGAAGACGACGACGACCAAGACGAAGAAACTCGCGCGGGGATGACGAAGTGCGCTCGCGATATAGGCGATGACGTGACGCGATAAACACGATCATACCGGGCCTGCGATACACCGCTGCGCCGCGCCGCGCCACGATGGAGCTGAACTTTTGCGAGGAGACGATCGACCTGTGCGATCGCGACGGACGCGCAACGTTTTCCGGGGAGGGGCCGTCCTCCGGACCAGGAGCCGGCCTCGAGTACGACTTGTGGGAGGGCCAGTTCCAATTCGTAGGACAGCAATCGTCACCGCTGCCGCTGCCGCCGCCGCCGTCACGCAACGATCGACAGCCAACTCGTCGTCGTGGATCCCGGCTCAGCGAGCAAGTAAGAAGAGCGATCTTCAACGCGGAAAACGCCCGCTGATCACCGAAGTCTTTAATTTTTAATCTGTTACAAATTCGTCGAATTAACTTGCCGTCTTGCGAATATTTATCTTGCGAGGATTATTGCGTATCTATCCTCGCCATTTCCGTCCGTCCGTTCTGCAAGCATCAGAATGTGAATTTAACAAGCAAAGTATATTTATTTCAATTACGCGTTAGAAACATGCATTAGAGACACATTCGCCAATATTTTAATTATTGAAAAACTGCCATATAGAAAATAGCTAGAGCAACGAGTTTATGCGGTATTTTTCGATTATTCAATATGTCTAAAGCCGTATCAATTCGATTATCCTTATCGCGAGCGACATTTTTCGATGACAAGATGATGACAAATATCGCTAGTACATACAACACCTGTGATTAAATGACATAACTGCGAAATATAATCGAGTTGCGGGATATAGTAAAGGCAGGGCACTCTCTATTGTACTTTCTCGGACCTACTGTGAAACGGATTGTTCAAGTAAAAACAGACCGTAAGTAGTATTCTATCCATTCCCCATTGATAGTTTTATCATTGATAGTCGCGATGACGTGGGCACGCGCGCAACGTTTCTCTAAAGGGAGTCCAGGCGATTCTTCCACTTTCCCTGCGCGATTTCCATGCTACGTAGGCGCTATCCGTACATTCATATCGCTGGCATTTTTACGGCGGAATTATTTGCACTTTCGATCGGTGACTCGGGTAATCTTTTCAATAGTTTTCTTGGATTTTTTTTTTATTCCCGTCGATCGACGTCGTGAAATCTTCCGTCTTGATTCTCTCATATCTAACTAATCATGATTTTCATTATCTTAACTTTCTATCTAAATTATTTTTTATACCTTAAATGGATTTAATTGTTGAAATTAATTCTTACGTCAAAGCATTAAAGATGACTCATTGTGAAGATGCTCTGGAATGAGATGTGAACATCATCTTGCTGAAGCACTAAACTTATTTTAAATGCCGCAGGTTCAATTGATCCAGGAACAAATGGATGCCTTCGTAGATACGAAGTCGGTCGGCGAAGAAAGGTATGCGCGAGCGAAGCAGGAAAATGCAACGTTACAGGCTCGCATACTGATGCTCGAGGAAGCGCAGAAGGATGCGGAAACGAGAGCCGAGGAGAAGATTCAAGTGAGTATTTCGTCTATTTGCTGTAAGCAAAATTAAAATAATATATAAACAAAAAAAAGTAAAATAAGTTTTATGTACGCATAAGATTCTATAATATATAAAATCTGTAAATATTTTTCCAAAAATAATGCTTTGTTAGATGTCTTTTTCCAATCATTCTTTCAATTCGCAATCTTTCTCTCTCTACGTAGTCCGAGCAACGACGGCACCGAGAATGGGCGAGTCGTTTGGAACGCGAGCGTCAGTTGCAGCTGGAGAACTATGACATTAAGCTGCAGGCGGCCGAGCTGGACAGCTCCAGTTTACGGGACGAAATTGCACGAGTGCGCGAGCAGCTCGAAAGAGCGAAGGCGGACAAGTCGCGGCTCGAAAACAATCTCCAGGAGGCCAAGAGAGAAGTGGACGCCGCGCGCGAAAGTGAACGTCATGCGATAAGCCGAGCCAACGAAGCTCATCATCTGCTCGACGCCATGAGAGAGGAACTTTCGTTGCGGAACGAGGATCAGCAGAGGCTCGAGGAATTGGTACAGCAGGTAGCTGAACTTCAAGCTCGTAATAAAAGTATGTTCATTATTATCGTTGCATGAAACAAATCATTACCTCTATTTGCAAGAAGACTTTATTTTAATTAAAATGCGTAAAGTTATTCCGCAAACAAAGTTTTTTAAATATGTAAACGTATAAAGAATTAAAATACGTAGTTATTCTTTAACTGAGACTTTGGTTCCATCAGATTTTTGTTACATTTCACTTACCGATTTTGCAGGCTTGGAAGAATCTCGAGACGAATTGCAGGCTGCTGCAGCGCTGCAAGCAGGTCGCGAACTTTTAATGCTGAATCCTTACAACAATAATGCCGAGAAAGGACCCAGTCTCGCTGTGGAGTTGTTAGCCGGCATGAATCCAGATCAGGTATTTTCATGATACATCATGACCGACGATCCTGTAAACGAGTAATTAATATTAATATCGACTTTCTAATCGTTTTACAGATAGATAGCCCGGGAATCGGGGAGCTTGGCGAACCGTGCACGATGGCTGAAGTGAGTATTAAAGCTAATTTGAAATTTTATGATCATTACATGTGCCGACGCTTTTACAACAGTCCGCTATAATTTTCACGTATTGTAATGTTACAGTTAAAACAGGCATTAAAGGAACAGCAAGAAGTGAACACGCAATTGAGAACGTACATTGATGGGATATTATTAAACATCGTGGAAAATTACCCGCAATTGTTAGAAGTGAAACAAACGCATTGAAACATAGACTGTCGTTAAATTCTGTTCTAATACTTGCGAGGCAATTGTACATTATGTTTCTTTGTTGAATCGAAGATTGGAGTGGCTTAGAATCTGGCCTGGAGAATTTATAATTCTATTTTATATATATCAATATTTTAACATAAAATTCTGAGCGCAAAAATTCGCGCGTTGAATTTGCCTGTGAAAGAAAAGTCAATTTTAATCGAAAAGCCCAAAGTGATACCCGAAATTCTAAAAGATGTCTAGAGAAATTTATAAAAAGAAATCTAAATGTTTTTTAGAATTTTGCGCTATTTAGGATCGAAAAATATACTCGTTTTCAATAATTTCAATTTTAGATAGATTGTTTATACATTTAGATAAAAGTGATACTATTGCAGTTGTGTGTAACGATGTGGGAGAGATCTCCAGCCGATTTCCTTTCCGTAACGAGCTTTGCATACTTTATCGTCCGCAAACTTTGTGTCGATTTATCACTGCCGTTGTTGCTAGGTTTTATCGCGCAAATTTATTGTTATTCAAGATAATAAGCGAATCTCGATTGTACTTCCCGGATTTTTCGCACGTCGTCGAAATATCTGGTACATTTCAACACACGCGAGATTGTTAAGGTACTTGCATACATTAACGACGGTTACCTAAATGAATACATACACATGTGACAACGGCGATGACGTGACTGCGCTATATGTCGCGAAAACTGTGATGCGTTAGAGTACCTTTTAAAGTAAAGTCTAGTATCAGCAATAAGCACCTGTAATTTGACGGGTGAAAATCTTGTACTCTAGATCTTTATACTGAAAGTTAGTAAAATTATAATTAAATGATTATATTTTGATACTTGTTGTTCTTTTCCTCCTTTCCCCTTTTAAATATTATTTTCGCATATAATCTGATATAAAATAAGAATCTCATGAATAAGACATTTTTCTCAACACCACTGGATTTTATTTTTATTATTGGCACAACCATGCTATGATATGACTTTCTCTTTTTCTTTCTTTCTCTCTCTCTCTTCCTATATATGTGTTTAATTTGCAACAAAAAAATGAAATTGTTTAAAAGTCAAATCTATTTTTAAGCAGATACATAAAGTTCTGTCTTGCTAATGTGATTTTGAGTGCATTATATCATATTTAACTAAAAGCTGCATATATATAACGGAACAGTTTTTCATAAACTTGTGATAACTAGAGGAATTATGCTTTGTTACGTCTTGTGAAATATACGAGCTATTAAAACTATTAAAAGCCATCTTATGCAGGTAGCTATTCGAAATTACAAACCTTTATTACAAAGAGATTGCAAAAATCCATCGAAAATGTAATAAAATGTAGTAAAAGTAGAAATGTGTTTTTCATTGCGCTTCAAAAAATGGCCGTTATGATTCAACAATAAACGGTGAGAAATAATGCAACTAATAAAATGAACTAAGCTGCAATTGTTAGCGCCACCGCGAAATTATTTCGTACCATTTCTCCTAAAACTAGGAAGTTTAACCTTTTCTTTTAAATAATAAAAATGCGCGAAATTTGAATTTCAATTTGTAACTCTTACAGAAACATGTTCTTCTAATAACTTGGACATTGGAATATTGAAAGGATATTAAAACATGTTTTGTTTGATAAAAAGCAACACGCACGGTAATCAATTAATCTTCTATTATGCATTCTATCAACTTGCAAAAAACTGGGATATACAATATATAATAAATAATTTAAATTTACGTAAATTATTTTGTGAAATAATAATTCTTCTCTAGTATTCTTATAAAATAATTCTTATAAAAATAAAAATATTATTTTTTTATGAAATTAATAATAAATGTGTGCGTTTTATATTTTGAAATTATTTTCATGCAATACTAAATTAAAAAATTGTTCACAGAATTTACTAAATATTTTTGAAAGATACCTTACAACGCTATGTTATTATATAATACACAGAGTTTATTTTTACGATACCTCATATGTGTATATTACGTGTTACACACGCATGCTTAGATACCAGTTTAGGAAACCTTTAAGTTTGTTTCCTTCATGCTTCGGCAACTCTCCGATAATTATCGCTAGAAATTTTTATCGGTTTATATTGGCAAACTGTATCCAAGTAGCGCCATTGAGAGTGCGCTATAATCGCATCGGGAACCTGCTGGTGTCTTCCGCGAACTCTCGAAGAGAAGCAGAGGCGAGCGGCCAAGGAGTTCAAATGTTGTGTCGCGTGTATCGCCTGCGCTTGACCAGCAAGGAACCGGACAGATCCATTTCGAGCCTGCCCGGCCACTCGGTCACACATTAAGTACGCGTGTGTTTAATCGCAAGGAGTTTACCTGTCATTCGTGTGTCGATATGATGATTTAACGGCAAAATCTGTTACGTTCCGGGCGGCGCGAACGCCGAGGAGATACATGTAATTCCACACGCGTACATTCTGCATTCTCCATGTCACTTGTTCCTGCAATATAACTTTTTAGGCGATATTTAATAGATCCAGATATGTAAACATGCACTGGACTCACTTATGATTGTAGTTCAGTACATGTTTACTTTTCATTGTACAGAATTGCATAATTGCTGGATAGTAGAACTTGCCAAGTTGCATTCATCCAAGATATACTGCAATGTGTGTTTTTTTTTTCTTTATAGATGAAGCTGTGTGGCTGGATGCTGGTATAGGGGTTCATTAACGAAACGGCATGCTTGTAAGAGTCTGGCCGCGCACTGTCACGTGGGATGAATGAGGAAGAATTATTGAAACGGTCTGCCGCAGAGCGCGATAGGATTTTCAGCTGCTATGACCGTGGTAGGGAAGGCGCTGAGATTGATCCCTGGGAGGATCCCGGCTATGAAGTCTATCACACTACAGATAGATATGGATTCATACAGTATGTACATGCATATAGAGTTTTAGCATCTTAAAATATCTTTGCATCAGATAATTATGTATAATTCTAAATGTTTTATTCTAAGATTCTGAAATCAACATATATCATCATATTAATGATCATTTCTCTTACTGCAGCGATAAGAGACTACCACAGAAGGATTCGTATCAGGCCAAGTTGCACCACGTGGAGATGGAGAGACTGAAGAAATGGGAGAAGATGACAAAGCAATGGGACAGTGCCTCGACCAAGGAGAAACTGCGCCGTAGAATATACAAAGGGATTCCTAACAGATTTCGCGGTCAAGTATGGATCTTACTTCTAGGCATAAAAAATCTGAAGAAGGAGCAGGCGGGCAAGTACGAGGAAATGCTACAGCTGGCCCGCCAGTGGTCCACGGAGATACGACAGATCGACGCCGATGTTGCCAGACAATACAGAGATCACATTAACTATAGGTGTGGTATTGCATGACACTCAAATGATACAACGTGATGACTTTGTTACAATTTGCGTATCCAGAAAAATGATACATTTATTGGATCATTTTTCCAGGGAGAGATATAGCATAAAACAGAAGTCCATGTTTTACGTATTAGCCGCTTACAGTATGTACAACATGGAAGTAGGATATTGTCAAGGAATGTCCGTGCTAGCAGGCCTGCTACTGCTTTACATGGACGAGGAAGACGCATTCTGGGGCCTTTCTGTGTTGCTTGCCGATCAAAAATACAGCATGCATGGTTGGATTTTCTTCTGTATTAAAATAATTCTCTAGCAATATTTTTATTCTTCAATTACTTATTCTTTTAATGTTTTCCCCAAGAAAAATTTTAGAGGAAAAGTTACCATCCAAAGGTGCATGAATATGGAAGAATGACAAGAATAGAAGAGTATATTAAAGAAAAAGTTTGTTTAATGTGCATTTTTGCATAAATTTATCGCATAAGTAAAGAAAAAAACAACATACTGTAGTCTCTCAAATGTTAAAGGTCAAACCAACCATATTTATGAACTTCTGGACGGTATTGACATTTATCGGTGTATTGAGATATTTATACATACTTTACAGGCTTTTATGTCGATGGATTTCCGAAATTAAACCGCTTCATAGAGCATCATGACAAAATAATGAACAAATTTTTGCCCAAGCTAAAACGAAAGTTGGACAAGTGTGGCTGCGATTCCATACTTTATGCATTGAAGTGGTTCTTCGTCGTCTTTCAGGAAAGAGTAAGCTTTCTTCTTTTTGCAATTTATAGTTTCCATTCCAATACTAAATATCAATCCGCTTTTATAGACCCCTGTTAGTCTCGGTCTTCGTATTTGGGACATATTTTTGTTGGACGGTGATCGCATACTACCGGCGATGGCATATACAGTGATGAAGCTACATAAGCGCTATCTGATGCCGATGGAGAGCCTCGACGAGTTCTGCAATTATCTGCAAATCAAACTGGAGAAAAACTTTTGCTTCGATGACGACACTGTGATCAGCACGATGGAGCGTAGCATGGAGGAATTAAAGCGTGCCAAATTAGACTACCCGGGTCTCCCATTGCCCCAGGAACTGCCCCGTTATCCGTTTGGCACTTTCAAGGAGCCCTCCTTTACTAACAAGGTATTATCAGAATGCTTTTGTTTGGCACTTTCAAAATCTCCTCTGCTAGGAGCAACATACGTAGTAGAGGTATATTTCATAATACACGCGATGGACACGATGAGCAATTACGAGATGTATAAATACAAATGCAGAGCAACCTGAAAAATTTAATTTCTTATTAAAAGACACAATAGAAATTTTCAAAATGTATGACTTATTATATGCTGATAAACAGACAAAATTGATCCAAATTTGAATTTATTCATCTAAATTAATCTTTTTTAAAATAGATATCTCTTTTAAAGTAGAATATAATTGCATGGGGGATCCTTATCTATTAAATCTTTTGCAGAGATTGTAATCTACAGAATAATGTAGATATATTTGATGAGAACAAAATGATATAGTTCTGGTTAATAAATTCGATAAAATTTTTTTAACACAATTTAACTGAACATTATACTTGTTTGCAGGTTTTAATTATCCTGAAACTTTAATTATTTTGATATCTCTAAAGTAAATAAAGATCTTACATTTCTAAAATCCATAAACTATTCGTGTTTGCTGTAGAGAAAAATTATTTTAGTTTCTAACAAGAAATATCGTGCTACGTAGATATTAATATATATTATATTTAATAAAAGTGCAATTATTTTTTTTTATACAGTAAATTTTATGACGACTGGATTGAAGTAATTAGGTAATAAGAATATCCGTCAAGGATATTCTTTCGATACATACTCGCTACGTAGTGATAACACCTGCTCGTTTCATGCAGGTTGGAAGACGAAGCGAGGAGTTTAGCGAAGCTCAGCATGTAATGCGAGAGTCCGTGGCGCAGCGCAGGGACATGGCGTTGATCGACGACGGCAGGGAGAGCACTACGCCCGTCGAGCCGACCAGTGGCCTTGGCGGTGAGTTTAGAGATAGCCGCGATACATTACACGGTAATAGCACAGACAGTACCTCGCGTGCCGAATGCGGCAAAGATTCCGAGGACGAGAGCGATGCCGATTCGAACGCACGGATAACAATTATCTACAATACTAGATTGTAAGCGGAACCGGTGCTTCATCGTGGCGATGAATATCGCCGCGCAAACAATTTTGCTCAATAAAGTTTTGACGAGATGTTGAATATAGTTTGTAGGAAACCTTTTCAGGAAGCCTTTGTCACGATACAAGCATAAAAATATGTTTTGTAAAATAGTACATAATCGTATAAAATGATTTATATACAACAGTTGCATTCTGTATATTAATGCAGTATTAATAGGATATTTTTTTATAGTATTAAGTGTTACCAGCGGTATTAATCTGCGATTATAGATCTGCGGCAATTAGTTGAGATATTAATCTTCAATGTTAATTAAATTCTTAGTGTGTTACAAATGCACGGCAGAGATGCGCTTTACTCAAAATGTTTATTGACGAATTCTCTTATAATCATTCATAATTTTTTTTCATATGTTTATATTTAATAAATGTTCCAAAATTAATCAAGCCAAGTCTTATGTGTTTTAATACAACACACTCTATCCATGCATGCAAATCAGAAAATCCTGCTTTACTAAAAACTACTGTAACTTTTTTAAATTAATGTATTAAATTAAGATAATTTATCTTACTATTAAGCCAATGATGTTCTCCCGATGTTATGAATAAATAATAGACTTGTGCAGTTATTACGAAGCGTACTAATTTTTAATACTGAAACTATCATTCACTTTTCGTCAATAATTTGAATCAGACATGCTTTGCAAGTTAACATCTTTTCTTTCCAAAATTTCTCACTATTTCATGCCTTTGCAAATCGCTCTAAAACTATTATGTGTACCCAGTTACTAAAATATTATTTCTGTCATTATTAAAATTATTATTTAGTCCAAGAGTCCTTTTTTGTTATTTATGCATATAAAAATTATTAAAAAAAATATATTCTATATTTTTCAATGATTGTTAATGATAAATTAAAACTATCTTACTACTTCTCTTATTTCTATATTCTGCAAACATTTGATGGATTAAGATATTGTATATCTGGAGTTAATTTTACATTTCTAACAAAAGCTCTGTGTTTGCAGGTAGCAAATTCTCCTTCGATCCAAGTATCGAGGAAGGTACATCACCCAATGGTTCTCGCAGATCGTTAGCCGAGACGTCAGTGACGTCCACAGCCGACCTCTCGGTGTTCAGTTCGGCAACGCGTTCCCAGGCGCTGGACAACAGCCTGGACACTCAGAGCAATATCTCGAATGCCAGCTCGGGCAGCGGCGGTCTGCCGACACCCCGGGCGACGCCACATCAGCCCAGCCCGGACGTGGTGCGTATCTACGTGCCGTACGCGTCGCCCTTGTCAGCAGCTGCCTCGTATAAAGATGATCTGCCGCGCACGCTGCCGCGCTCTCTAGACACTAATAAGATTCGTATCCGCGTCGATCCGGACCAGACGCCTATTGTCGAGAATCTAAAACCGTTCTCCCTGGAGAGCCCGGAAGTGGAGCTGGACTTGAAGTAGAGTGAATCGACCGTATGAGAAATATTGTCGAAGGTGAAATTATAGATGTATGTACGCAGACAAGGTGATTTAGAAGTCGCGCGATTTGAGCTAAAAACAAGAGTATTTTTATTAAGGAAATAATCTATAAGAGATGCTAAAAGTTTGTCTTCTGGGAATCGAGCGTCGGATAAAATCATCAACGAAATTGTGCCGCTCAGTCAATTTCAAACTTTTTCATGCCTAAAAAATGTATAAATCGGAATTTGATTTCGCAACAAGAAATTTCCTTCTTTTAGCTACATATCACTTAACAAATTAATGTTTTTATAGTAGTCTGATTTATCGTAAGCATTTTTTTTTTTCAAATTTTTCTTTGCTTCTCCTGAAAAATAAAATAATTAGCTTATATCTTTTTTGTAAAGTATTGAAAGATTAATATTAAAAATATAGAATTTACATATAAATCTTGTGAAAGGTTTTAAAATATTCTTAAGAAACAACGTGCGGCTTCTAACACATTCTGTATATGTATGTGATGCACATAAGAAACCGTGCACATACGCCAGCGAAAAACCAATGACAAATACGAGAGCTATCATGTTAAGTCTCAAAAGATTTCTCTATAGAAAGCGCGTCAATTGAAGAATTAAAATTTAGAAGTGAGAAAATTAATACAATGTACCATTTAGAACGTAATCTGAAATTAATTACAATACTAATTACAATATAATCTTTGATATTCGTTATTCTTATAAATTGCATTTCAATTTAAAGTTATAAAGTTATAAGAATTATATTTGAATTTAAACAAAAAGAAAATTTAAAAAGAGATCACAATTAATCACATTCCAATTTATATACCAAAGATCCAAAGAGATCAGTGATTCACTATGTTTCAATTTAAAAAATTTTAAACAGAACAAAATTAATGATGTTTTAATTAAAAAATAAGAAAATTAACGAAATGTTGTCACTATATTGTGGCCTAATTTATATTTATTAATAAATAGTTGAACTACATTGTTCATATCTTATATTCGTATTGCATGATATAACATATTCATATTTGTCATTCAGTTTTATTTGTAATCGTTAATTTTTGATCTTTTTGAGAAAAAACGTCTGATAACGACAAGATATAAGGGACTGAAACAAGTTATTAAAAATTTAAAAAAGTAGAAAGTCGTACTGTATATGAATACAAATGTACCTAGAGACAAATTCATTCATAAAGACTTGTGTTTTGTTAGATATTAATAAGTAATCGATAATATGAATCTCATTAAACTCTAATGTAACTAAATTTCGTAATGCAACCATATGATGAAAAAATAGATTTGTCTCTGGATATGTTTTGTGGCTAAAATTTCTGGTCAGAATTATGTCGTTCCGTCTTACATTAAATCTAAGGAAGGAATTAATGGCTCGTCGAATTTATTTTCCGGGTGAAACTCGATAAACGAATTTATCATACTTGTCTTTCTCTCCCCAGAGAGAGAGAGAGAACTACTCTTACTGACGTATTAAGTATTATGCTGCCTTGGTAATGTCAACGTGTTACTTTATTTTACTTTAAGTTGTTCTTTCTTTTTTTATATTTCATACATTGTAAGAAATATACTTTTGTACATACGCATAATATTTAAAGATTAAAAATGTGAAAAAAAAAGAAGGAAATAAAACTCTACATCACGAAGTGAAAAAAAAGCTCCTCAGATGCAGCTGTCGAAATCCAAACTCTTTGTAGAATGTGAATATTGAACAGTTTCGCTCTGTGTTACACCGAGAGTAACACCGTTTCATATTTATTTGACTGTGAAGTATCGCGCTTGGATGTGTGCTCCTTGCTTTTCGATTTCGCCAACATTCCCGAAACGCGCGCAGTATTCCTCGATGTACATAGCCTTGCGAATAGAGCCTAAAAAGTTATCCCCATGCGTTAAAACGCGAACACGGCAAACGATCGATTGTTATACCTAATGATAATAGCGTAAGATGCGATGTTGATTGAATAAATATTAAATGTTGATCGTCCGGATCTTTATCGTGTTACGCAAGAACGAGATTGATAGAATTAACGTGAATTGAACACAAGTTCCTCCCCGATTATTTTTTAACGCGATTCGGAACAGTTGTAACAACGACGGCTTCATACTTTCCCGTTCAATAGAAGTTCTCAATTTTGCGGAAACATTATATCTCGGATACATCGATGGGCTCTTAACTTTGCGATCACAAAACGTTACATACTTCAGATTTAATTCAAATGTATTGTGTGTGCACGAATTTTTCAAGGCTGGCTGTTTTTCGCAGAGACTAACTTTCATTGACAATATGAGATAATGCAATCTCTCGCCAGATTACGGATGTTGATAGTATTACGATGGTTAATACTGAAATAATGAGCGTTGAACAGACTAGAGCGCTGATCGATGTTGCAACGCGTTCGCGTAGCTTGCTTGAGAAAATCAAACTCGATATTAGCCAAACAAATCTTTAAGACGGCATATACTAAATAAGAGATACTTTACAAAAGCATATGGGAATTGTTCGACATTGATCGATTACACTTAGTGGCTGTTCCAGCAATCCTGATATCGTCTAGCACGTAGTTGCAGTTTTCATTGTAAAAGTCAAACATTTCATGTTCTCGAAAATACACTTTATCGAATAGAGTTCTATACATAAGTTTGATAACTGGTATTAGTACACTTTATCGACGAGGATACGCGATGGTCCCTGTGTTATGTGTGCAACGATTATTCGCTTCGTGTGATTAAAAGTATGATATTTAGTTCTCTTAAGAGGCAATTTCTCTGTGAAGCAATGACCAATTATGACTGCATTTGTCCGACCGTGAGCGAGACGATAAATTCCTTAGGTATATAAATACGATAAAGCAATTTAACAAATACGAAAAGAGGATATTACTTTATTATTAGGTTCGAGATTGCGCGAACGTCGTTACTTTATTGAAATTTAGAAATACTTTTAGACATCGAGAGAAAGAGAGTCCCGCTTCAATAGATTTAACTAGAATTAATTTTTAAGTGAGCATCAATTATGAATACAGTATGTCCCAATATACTCTTCTATATTCTAATTTCTAAATTTAACTTGAGTTAATTTGTTAATTTTTCAGACAAGATCGGATAGATTTTACTCTCCAATCTTTATGAAAATTAGTCATCTACAATTTTTTATTTATTTATTAAAAGATTTATTAATCACGGGACGCACTGTATATATATTCTCTGTTCATTATTCACATTCAGCTGGCCCCACTTTGCAGGCGAGCTACCGTTCAAATGTAATGCCTGAGGAAGAATAAGTGTGTACAAACACCTTTGCAACTATTAGCGCGAGTCGATATTTTTTTTATACGTGTATTTAGTGGCGGGAGATGTAGATTAGGCTCTCGCGCGTGTTACCTTCCCTCCCTTATAGGACATAATATATATATATATATATATATACATAGGAAGACGTTTACAATCCGATGAATGCAATACTCATTAAAATCTTATCGATTATCGACGCGGGACGCACTGTAAGTTGATTAATTGTCGAAACAATAAAGTCTAATTGTCAACATAGCAAAAATACATCTTGTTTCTTCTAGTATCATTTTTTATTGTGCAACGCAGAGAATTCGTTCTAATTTATTTTTTCCGTTATTTACAGATATTATGCAGGTTTAATCTGACGATATAGGATCGATTAAGGCGATTGATAACAGCAGAACAAATGTTGCAATATCATTGTCTCGAAAATCATACCAATAGTTATCGTAAAATGTTTTATTTATTAATCTCATGATCTCTATTGAGTTCCTCGTTAGAAAATAATCACAATAATTTTTGATTCTTTATTGTAATCATCCCGACTAATCCTAATTGGTTCTTTTTCTTGCAATATGATTTGGAAAGTAAAAAGTGAAATTAAAAATTGACTAATATTTTAACAAGTTTACAAAAATTAGCAAATTTTGTAAAATAATTGAGAGTTTGTAAAATGATTGAGAGTTTGTTAACGACCCTTAAGTATTTTGAAATGTTTTATGCTACTCAAACATATCGAAATATTTTATGCTATCATATATATTTATATGCTCCTTGGTGTTATAAAGAAAATTTTTAACTAACATGATATTGTTTCAATCTAATACTTGAGATTAATATTTAACTTTGGTTTAACGAGATTGACATATGCCAATTTAACATTCTTATCACATATACTAGAAAACTTCTTTTTATCTTACAAGAACGTTTAATAACACAGGGAATTCTCATATAACTTCTCTAGAAATTCGTTGCCGCTAAACTTTCCTTTGCTGTTCTCTTTTTATGGTTAAATGTACATACTGCATAAATAAAACGTCAAATGAATACATTTGATCAACGTTGGTGTGACTTAGGAATTAGCATTTGGAACAGACTTATTTGACTTACGAACTCAATAGCTTACTTGATGTTCATTAAGGACTGGGCCGGTAGAAATTATTATCCATAATCGGTATTAGTTTGCCATTCAGCAGCATTTGCGGTCCAGTATAGTAACGCCATAACAGACTGCTGCCTCTTTTCAGCTGATTGTGACTCGACAGATGGGACCAGCAATGCAGCCAATTCTTGTAGATCGGCATGTGCGGCGGTACGCCAGCTACCAAACTTAAAATAAATTTTCATAAATATTAATCTTTTGAGTAAAATGTGAAAGATATTCATAATAATGTAATGCTTCAATCAATTGTGAAATATTTTTGCTTTCAAAATACAATAATTCTATACATGTTATTCTTGATATACATATTTTATTCCTAAATATATTAAACAAAAAATTTTGTTACGTACCCACAGTCATTTACTGCCATGCAGTGAGACACAACCAGAAATGGATACATAGCAGTAGTGGCTAGAAACTATAAATATTTAATTTTAAAGAATGTACAGGAAGAATATAAAGAGCAACAAATTTGTGCATGTAGAAAATTTAAAGCATTAATTTTGAAATATATATTGAAATTCTTTTTGAAACAAATATCTGATTTGCTTACCTTCATCATTGAGGCAGTGTATGGCTTCATCGTCGGTTCCTGTATTATATAATTATTTACGACATACGTGGAAACACCAGCAAGTATCATAACAGCAGTAGTTCCTATAACACGTGGTATCAATCCTGAATAATATCCTAGGATTCCATTCTCCCTGTAGATCTCCAGGACCGATCCGAATATACCACTATTTGTGAGCATAACAAGCAAAGTAATGAGCAATTTTTATCGCAATAATAAATGAGTTTAGGAAAAAAGAAATAATTTATTGAAAAAAAAAAATTATGTTTAATATTATTGATTCTTTTTTATTATATATAATTTATTCATGATACCTATACTTGGTTTCTCCACCCACAAATTGTGCCATCATCCTTAATGAAATGATTTCCAGAGGATGACTAACTACGATTGCGACCGTTCTACTAATTACGTCCCTTGTGAGCTCGCGTATACATCTTGCACGCCTGCAAAATATAAATAATTATATCGCATTAAATAGTTACTTTTTAGAAATTTATTTACTTTTTTATTTATAATGTATACCTCACACTTTCATCCTCGTCATCTTCCTCTTCGTTTTGCTCTGAATTTGTTTGAAGGTACTCCAAAGTTCTTTCGCAGGCTATTGTGCTAACTGTATAGGAGCACAGCTTTGGCATCAAGCCCCTGTAGCAACCCGTGAAACCATCCACGCTTTTTATATGTTTAACTGTAAAAAATAACATGATAGAGAATATATAAGAATAATACAAAATAAAAAAGTAAATAAAATTTCTTTGATTTATGTATAATTGATTTCAAACTGACACATTATAGTATAATTTTGTAAAACATATACAATATGCAATGTACAAGTTTTTTTTTATCAGAATTAAATACAATAGGAAAAGTTCTCAAACTTTAAATTAAAGGCAGACTTACTATATGTGAAGACATTGGGTAGTTTCAGTGCTGGCTTTCCAAACAATGATACAGTTGGTTTTGGTGGTATAGGCTCATATCCAATCTATAATTTTTGAGATAAATATGTAAAATTCTTTTTTGAATAAAGATGAACTATGTTTGTCTTGATAATTATGTTATTTCATACGCATGAGAAGTCCATTGATGAATATATTTTACCTGTATCAGAACCTTCGCATATTCGATAGGATGAGAGATCGCATTTAGCAAAATGCGACCAGCTATGTCCGACCATAGAACCTCCGTCTCTTTTGACTTTGGAGGCATATTAGATGAACTTTTTAACTTTCTCTTCCCTGAAAAAAGTAGATAAATCATAAAATTACAAATTTATTCTCTTTTTGAAAAAGAATTTACAGACATAACAACTTACCAGTTTTCATCGTTTATTACAAGATAAATCGAGACAATTTCTTTTCTTATGTTTTTCACTAAATTTTCGTATTCTCTCTTGAATCAACAAAGGAAAATGTTGATGAGAATTTAAAAGTAATCACAATTGATGTTTTCTTAGTGGGATATTTCCATGTCTTTAATTCTAATCGTCAAATATCCCTGTCAAGATCAGTGACATTACGTTTGTGTCTCTCTAATGTTCTTTGTACTTGGTACAAAGTTTTGACTAGTGATCAACTTGAAGATAAATGACAATAAATGTGATAAGCAAGAGCTCACAAGTCGAGGCTTATCTTTTTGTTTTTGTATGTAAAAACCACCGTTCTATTGGAAATGCCACCTTAATGCAATTGTTTGCTGCAGTAGAAGAAAATCACATTTCACAGAATAGTTTTCCTCACAATATTCTTCGATAATTAATATGTATATCTATTTTTTTTTGTCTTTCTTGTATATATAGAAACTTGTTTTATTATTAACTGAATTTTTTGTAATATTTACCTTACCCCTTCTTCTGTTTTTAAATCTTGATATAGATTTATTTCATATTAAGCACAAAAAATTCAAGGAAACACAGCAGCTGAAAAAAGTCACCTTTATGATACTCGCTTACTAGGGTTAAATCTGAAAAGATATAAGATAGAAAATACTATGATAGAGAATGCCGGTCTGTTCGTTTTATCCGCGTATACTGCTCGCAGTTTTCTAACCTCTTGTTAAATCGTCCTGGACCAACTTTGATGGATTCTGAGCGACTGCGTAGTAAAGGTAAATTCGTTTTCGTTTTTTCGTGCAATCTGAAATCAAGCTTTGTCATATATTTTCTTTACGTCAGTTTTATTCCACTCGGGATTTTAATGTGATTAAAATCGATGCTCTTGAAAGAGTGACAGAAAGAGCGACGAACGACAATTGGCCAACGGCTCGTTTGTCGATCGTGACGTATATTACATAACAATCGAAATAATTCTAACCTTCTAGTCTATAATTCTGCAAAATCAATGCAGTGCGTAAAATGTAAGAGACTTGTATTAATATTTTATTCATTTTCAACTTATTTATTCATGCTGCTTTCTGCTCCTCGAAATGGTAGTTAAATTGTTTCACAGATGTACTGTTTGTACTGCCATTTTTGAAAAATATAACGTAACTCGATTTTTGCAATAGTTTTACAGTCATACTATAAGAATAGCATTTAATTTTGTTTTCCTTTTATCTGAAATTTTCACGAACTTTTCCGAATTTTTCAGTTTGATGGCTGTTTCCAATCTTAAAGCTGCTGGATTTTTAATCAAGCGCAACTTGATTAGTGTGATATTTCCCTCAGTTACTATTTGGGCAATTTGGGCAGATCTGAGGCGCACGGCTCGTTGGAAGCATCAACTTGCCGAACAGCAAAAACAATAAAATACAATAACATGGGTCTGTCACACAAGCACATTTGGAAAGCGTACTGGGTGCTTGTCTTTCCCATTTCGGGCTTCTTAATTGGGCATAAGATTGACAAACTGGATACAGAGAAAATGACAATGTTTAGGGACAAATCGGCGCTGTACGGCAGAGAATTAAAACCTGGAGAACCACCTTCTTGGCCATATTAAATTCAATTCTTATTCACCTTAAATGTTGCAGAATTAGTCTTATGTAAGTTAACAAATAAACTAATATCCTAATGAATCACAGATGTCATAAGGTGACAAATGTATCTCGTTAAGACACGATCAGTTTAAATAATAATGCAATATTTACTAGTATATGTGTATAATCTTTTTCTTCGCAGGAATATATACAATATTAGAATATATACAATATTATTTAACAAAAAATTACAATACCTAATATGATTTTAATAAAGATTATAAATGGAATTGTGTGATTTTACTGAAACACACAAGAGCAAATATGATATATATGCCAAACTTATGACTGTACAAATTTTAAATTACTTTAAATATCAAATTAAGACTACATTGTGAATTTATTTACAGTTCTTGATATTGCGAGAGAAAATTAATCTTTAAATTGCAAATTAAATTCTAAATTACTCCAGTAATAGTAGAATTATATACTCGTTAACGAAATATAGTAAATAATTTGTTCTTTACATCCTTTTTCGAAGTCTTTCCGCTTTTTTCTGTAATGGTATTGCACTTGAGATTTTCCTTATTTTCAGATTTTTTAGTTGCTAGATTAAAGGCCTCGCGTTTTTTTTGTAACCATTTATTCTCCTCCTCGTTCCAGGAGATCGGTCTATTTTTGAATACCTTGGTCACTTTCTGACTGTGTTTGTTGTTGATTTCCAGATCGAGGTACAAGAACTTCCCTTCCTTGCCAAGATTACGCTCTACCTTGCTTTGAACGTCATTTGATCTGCAATCCACAAGTCCATAATTCTGAAACTTCGTGTTCTTGTCCTGCGAAGCACATATGTTTTCACTGAGTTTTTTGAAGACTTTTTCTTCCTCAATATGTTCAAGCTTCTCTACAGTATCAAGCATTGACCGCTTCGGGACTGGCTTATCTTTCTGCTTGGTCCATCGCTCACTCGCTGATCTTGTAAACGCACTTGGTTTCTTGTACAATTCCGGATTAAATCGTTCTGACGTCCGTACGAAGGATGAGTCTCCAGGATCAGCTGACAACGTTGAGTTTAGATCTTCGTAGCATATCTTGGGCCGTTCTTTGTATTTTATGCTGGCGTATGTATGAGATGCGGAAGTTGCATTCGACGAAGAGGGTTGCTTTGATAAATGGCTTTTTGAACGCGTTAAATGTTTTAATTTTTTATCTCTTAGATCAGATTCTTCCCTTCTGTCAATTTTCTCACACGAGCTGACTAAAGGTTGAGAATTTCTCAACCTCTCTGTTTTTGCAGGATCATTCGATTCCTTGAGCTCGTCGGATAAAATTCGCGTCGCTTTATTCAGTCTTTTCTCTGCAGTCTGCTTATTTTTTTGGTATTGTAATTCCCGCTCATTCACCTGCTTAATTTTATCCCTGAGAGCTCTCTCCGCGATTCTCAGTTCTTTCTCTCTTCTGAACAACTCTCTTTCTCTGCTCTGCAGATTCATCTCCTTTTCTCTTAGCACAGCCTCTTGTTGTCTCAGAATCTCTATCTTCTGCAACCAGTTTTCCTTGAAGATCTCCTCGCTGACTTCTTCGGGCGGCGGAATCGTCGCGGTGCAACCGTTCTTGTAGCCGTGATGACAAAAGTCGCTCAGTTTGGTTTCTAGTGAGATCTCGCTTCCCTCATCGATTGATACCAAACTGTTGAATCTCTTGAATTGTCTCACAGGATACAATTCTTGCGATTCAGTCGACGCACAGAACTTTGTGTTTTGTACATTAAGACGCTCGTTAGAAGAATGAAGATCATCTTTATGACAACACTCATTATCGTTATGGAACTCTTGTCTGATTACTAGAGTCTGATTCTTATTCGTTACATCATTCATAATTTTTCTATTACTCAATTCGTTGATCTCTGCAGAATATTTTACGAGTTCCATGTGTTTATTGTACGTAGCAGGCGACATATCATCGTTTTGAACATTTTTCCCAGATATGCTTTTATGTTTGAATCGGTTTATGGTTTTGATGTTATCCATTTCATTAATCGCGGCTTGCACCGGGAGTTCATTTGCCTCGGGTACGATGTATGTTTCGACCCTATATAGAACTGATTTCATTGACATGATGATATGTTAAACAATTTTCTCGAGAATTAGAACGTTTCGTCGTGGCAATATATCTGCAAATAATACAGATATTTGTTAATTAAATGCTTGCAAATAAAAATTATAAATTTATAAAATTATTGACGATAAATTCGTTATACTAAATAAAATATAACTAGAAATTATTATTTATTGAAATATTTATTCATGTTAATAAATTATATATATTAATTGTGTTATTAAAGTGTGATTAAAAATTTAAATTCAAAGCTACTTTAATTTCAAAAAAATCAAAAGTTTAAAAGTGTTTTAATAAAAAGACTTTTAATTCAATTATTACAAAAATAATATATAATTTATATTATATAAAACATACATAAAGAAATAAAGTTTTAAACTATATTTTATATATATATTTATCAAAAGTATTTCAAAGAAATACAATAATTGGAAAATATTTTTTGTATTATACAAAAATAAAAAGAAACAAATTTACGGGCAAGGAATAAAAAGAGTAAGATATTGAATTTTCCTTTCTAAACATTTAATATTTTGGAGATTTTAGCATAATTTAAAGTTGAAATTATCAATTATGATTGTTATTACATACCAAAATTGTAAACTGTTGAGCTCTGCAGCATCCAAAACATGTATATATTGCAATGTGCACGGACTTTCCATTTAAACTAAACTCTTAACGTCTGCTTGAAGATATCCTCAGGTATAATATATATATATATATATCCTACTGTGCTTGCTTCGCACGTTACCAGCGATGTGTTCTCTTGTAAGGGAGAAATGATTCTGACCGTTTTAAATCCCAGCTCCACTGGACTGGCGCAGGTAGTAGAATTTCTGGTATTCTACCTGAGTCTCTCACCCACATAAAATATGGGTATGTATATGTATGTGTATATACATCGTCCTTTGTCATCTTTTGAATGGAAACCATAAACAGTTAAAAAAAATTCTTAATAACCTTGTCAATGGAAAGTTACACATGTTAAATTACTTTGAAAATATTGAAATAGATAGGCAGCATGTGTAGAAAATTAGAATTCATAGGAATTAATACAGAGAATTAATACAAAAGTATTAAATAAAAATATATAATTATAATAATTATTGTTTTCACTTATAAAGAGTAATTGCAAAGATATTAATTGTGTGACTAGTAATAATTATATTCATTTTTATAATCTTTATTTCAGAAATAAGTAATGTAATAATTGATGACGATAACATTTGTTGAGTTTTCAATAATTTTGAGAATAAATGTTTACTATTAAATCATAAAAAAAGCAGTAACAACCTAAAAAACCTAAAATAGGGAAAAGGAAAACTATTAATATGATAATATTTTACCAAATTTTGCATTAAAATTTGGAATCTTTATTAATATATAAGTAAAAAAGTATTAATTGAAACGTGACAGTTAAAAACGTTCGCAGGAATTTTTAGATGGCAAAACAACTTGTCTTCCGTGATTTCTGAAAATTGCTAGAAGTTTGCTAGAAGTAAATTTACTCCAGGAAGAGAATTTCCATTGAAAGAAACTATAATAACATAAGAAACATTCTGTCACTAATTTATGAACTAGACTATACGCACGGGATACTCCGTGATTCTAGTGGGCAATGTTCAGCAATGTGCGTGCGCATGACTATTACGTACATCCGGTCAGTAACGTAGCTAATGGCGTCGGTATAAAAAAAAATTGAAAAATACATTTAACAGTAGATCATGTGTACATATTCATTTGATATTAAATATCATAATTCAATTACATTAATAAAATTTATTGAAACCAATTAATTGTCGTTAGAGCTTATCATCGTCAGAAATTGAGTGATCGAGAACTACCGAGCGCCCTCAGTTGTCCCGCAATGCACCGTCATCTTAGCGAGTAACCTGCTGTAACGTTTCATGCACGCAGTAAGATGTAGTCGAGTCCGCCATTGTACTAGGGAGTTAGGGTTCGGATACTAGGTGCAGCTAGAGAACGTTTTCTCAGAGCGATTCCCACGTTTCATAACTCGCGTCGGATCACCCAACAGATCGCGGGAAAAAAACTATTTAGTAATTTTGCGCTGCGATTTTGGGTATTCTATAACCACTGTACGCAATTCGAAATATTATTCAACGGGAGGGTATGGACAAAACGCCACAGCAAGCTGTGACGCTCATCGCAAGCGGTGATCAAGATGTTTTATGCACGGCGATGTTTTCCACACCGCCGCGGCTAACACCGACGGGTAAGATTAGCCACGCAAAGACGCGTGTCTACGCTCAGCGTTATCGGAAGGATTGGGAACAGATGCCAGAATTCAAAGGTACACATTCCACTTTCTGTGCCGTCGCGAGATACTATGTTAGGGTCCTTTGTCGTTTCTAGGATCAATCTGACTTGCTGGCCAACCGACTTTCCTAACGTGGATTGGATCTATTCTAAAGCCTCTGTGCACTTTCATTATACTAGTTACGATGAAAAATTTTGTTAACTAGAACTAGTGTTAATAAAATAGGGGATACGTTGGTAGTAAATTCGGGAGCATAATTTTTTTCTACTCAATGAAACTTTCTGTGCTGTTATATTTCGAAATCAGTTGTGTTGAGATAAAGAAGCAAGAGATCAGTTTCTTTCTTTACATTATATAGCAGAAATATCACTATATATATATATATAGTAGCCTAAATATAAGATATAAGAAGTTTATTATTATAATAAACGATTCATTATAAATATATAAATTAAACGTTAATTGCATAATTAATATATATAATTAATGACGGATCAATAATACAATTGTAATAAATTTATAAGTTACAAATTTCTGTATAAATAGAAACAGAGGTGAAATAAGTTTTGAAATACTTGATAAGCACTTTTTTCGATGAGTTTTTAAAATATATGAGCATCGTCAAAACATTGGTAAAACTTATCGAAAAATTGCTCTGATCTATAACGTGAGTGTAAAAGAGAGTAATAACAATTTTAACTTATATTTTTGTTGCAGGATGGTTGAGTCCAGTGCCATTTCAGCCAACTCGCGCCTTCTGCTCACATTGCAAGAAGAATTTACATGCTCATCGTTTATCGCTGCTGAAACATACGTGTACCATGAAGCATCAACGGGCTGCTCTAATGCACGAACAGGAAAAGAAAGAAGCAAAGGATGGCATACCTGAAGTAGGGCTTGCCATTGAGGTGCTGCTTTTGCTCAAATCTTCATGTATAGGATGTCCCAAACATTTGTTTACCTCAAAAATGTTTGCTAAAGATATCAATATATTCTGCATATTTATGCACCCAATTAAATTATATATATTAACAATCGTTACAAAATATATATTTAAAAAAGAATGAATATTGGACCTCCTGTATATGGAAATATGAGGAAATAAGTTATGCAAAATTTCAGAAAGTAAAAGCCTGTTGAGTTTTGTTGTGTTTTAAGAATCTATAATTATGATTTGATTCACATTTGGCTCTAATTTCTAGTTATAAATGTAAAACAAAATCAATATGGATACTAACGCTTGATTTTTCGACTTTGTTGCTGCTAATTATAAATATATATAAGTGTGATATAAGGATCACTTTGTTCTTTTTTCGTTTTACATTGTGGATTATTATTAGGTTGGCGAATACGAAAACGAGGAAGATATCGAGTACATTGTTGAGAAATTGGATACTGATGAGGAAGAAGAATCAATGAGGGAATACAAAGAAGAATACAAAGAAGACTACAAAGAAGATATAGAAACTAACGAGAAAAGAGAGATAGATCAAGATCTTTGTGCTCAGTTGCAATCTGATGATGAGAATTCTGAACCTGTAATAAAGAAGATCAAATTATCCGAGGTGATTTATTTTGCAAATTATATTTGTAGTAATAGAATACCTTCATCTGGTGAGGAGATATCTTTGTTAAGTTTTTGCAGTTTTTTACGTTATATTTTTGTGATTTTATACAGGAAAAATGTCGAGATCCTCTGGCCGAAGCGATGGCACATGTTCACAATGAATATCTTGAAGAAGTCGTTGATCAGAATAATGTACAGATGGAGATGGTGATAGAATCAACTGAAGCTGATACATCTATTTTATCTGATTCGATGAACAAAAAAGAGTTACTTGAGGATGAAAAGACTGTAAATCATTCTGAAACAAAAGAAAAAATTCTTGTAAGTAACAATTTATGTTTCCAAAGAATAGAAAATAATGTACATATTTTTAAACATTAAAAACTAGTCTTAATTATAATTAACCAAATTTCATGTTTAAAATTAGAATTAAGTTTTATACTTGAAATTGTTAGTTAGATCTAAAGAAAGATCTAAAGAAAAAAATATTGACAGGAAGGGGACAGTAAAGATGACCCGACCTCCTCGGAGCCGATATTGGATACGACTTATGAAACAAATATTTCACCACCAACTCAGAATAATCTCAATTTCGTACCTATCGTGCCCAACATCATGAGGAACAAAACTGTCACTTTGATGTGCGGTAGCAAAGCTTTCAAGTTAAGCGGTGGCCAGTTTCAACCAGGCACGCAATACGTTTTGACGAAGCTCAAGGGCAAGCCAGCCACACTGATGCCGATAGCCGATTCGAAGAAGATTACCGCGGCGACTGAAACTAAAGCCAAAGTGTCGGAAACATTCGCTCCCAGCACCAGTTCCAGTCAATCGCCGGCTGTTCCCAGTACCAGTACCCCGCAATCAGCTAATACTAAAACACCGTTATATAAAAAGGTTAGTGAGAAAGTTGTTTGATCCTGCTAATTTCTTGTATTGAACGGAGAAAGTATATAACATATTAATACATAGTAATACATAGAAAATTGTTATTGATAAGATATGTACTTTGTCTATTGTAGACTGTTACGGGAAGACAATCTGTAAAATCCTCTGCATCGAAAAAGTTGCGCATTTCCACATATGTTGTGGACACCACCAAGGGAGTTCCGATTGGCGGTTTACAAGTCAGCTTGTACAAATTATTGGATGGAAAATGGACTTTCTTGAATGAAAGGTACATGATTCTTTGATTGATTGAGTTATTACTTATTTTTTGTTTGACATAGTTATATTAATTTGTTAGAAAAAGAATTCGTTGTTTCCTGTTAAGCTATATTTTTAATAGAATTATATATTTATTTTTAATAAAGCATCGGAATAATTTGGAATAAGAATTATAATAAAAATGTAAGCACATGTGTATTAAAATGAAATTTCGTTACCAGCAATACAGCTGCGGATGGTCACTGCATGGATCTGCTAGAGAAGATAAATTCCACGAGCGGCCGTTACAAGTTGCATTTCGATGTTGATAAGTATTTCATACTGAGAAAAATAGAAACCATGTTTCCGTTCGTTGAGATTGTGTTTGACGTGAAGAATCCGAATAGTCATTATCATATGCCTCTTTTGTTGAGTCCGTTTGGTTACTCAACTTATCGTGGCACCTAAATGTAAGGTTTAGGCAATATATTATAGTATAAGTTTTTATTTGACACCATAATTTTTTAAATGTTTGTAATTATACATAAAAAAAGTTTATGAAATATATCTACAAGGCGTATGTATGTGTGTCAAGTATGTGTATATACTCGTGTTATAATTTACTAAAGTCAATTATCTAATTTTATAATAAATATATTTTGCAATGAAATGCGATTTTAAATCGTAAAATCTCTATTAATAACTATCAAAATAAAACATTCTCAACCGCATATAATGTAACAAATTAAATAAGTTAACATAATTGATTTTATTGACATAATACCACATAAAATAACACAACAGTAAGATGTGGTAATAATTACATAGTAATTATACAATAATATAAAAGTAGAATAATGATGGAATGTTTCTTGTTTTTTATTTTAATACTTTTAGTGTCATAATATATATTTGACATATATTAGTAGATAAGTTAATTAAAATCTGTTTCCACTGGGATACGTGCATAAGTTTGTGCGTGCGTGTGTGTGAGTTTCATTGTAAGAAATCTTTGACCATAAGTTGTTTTTTAAACTACAATATTTTCTTGCTGTGTGCTGCTTTCGCTGTTAGCTTAAATTGTACACATAAGGTAAATATAATATGATTTTATGCATAAGATAAATATCGTAAGCGAAATAATATGTATGTATAATACAAAATATGTTTATTTTTGGAAAAAATTGTGTGAATATAAAATAGAGACTTATTGATAAATATACCAAACTTTCAATCACATTGCCGGCATTCCTTGATTTTTGATCCTTTATTTATCTTAGTAATCTATAAAATTACATCCGTTGAAACGCAGCGAGTTAATTGTATTCGCGACGTGGATGTTGAATGTTGTAACACTGAAGTAGATCCAATTGTTTCCTAAAACTCAAAATATAATGTAATTAGAAAAACGCATAAATATGTATGATTTAAAATGGGAAGCTTAATGAAGAAAATCCGGCAATTTCAAGATTAAATTTCAGGTGAATGACTATTTCAAGCGACTCGTAATTGCTTCGATATATTCAATAATCGATGTGGTATTTGACGTGCAGAACGCCCGCAAACATTATCACATTCCTTTGCTGCTGAGTCCTTTCGGATTCACCACATATCATGGCTCGTGATTAACGTCATGCTTAATATGATTTCGTCATGTTAGTGCAATAGCAAACATTACAAAATGACTCGTGTGTGATTTACTGGAAAAATATATTTAATTTGTAGATTTGCGTCTACATCTGCATGTCACTCAAATTGTGCGAAGAGACGCATAGTAGAATTAAAATGCTGAAGATGTAAGATTTATAAAGTCTTGTACATATAAATGCTGAAAAGAAAATAGAGAGAGAGAGAGAGAGAGATGAAAGTAATTGTTGGGAAATTATCGTGTTAAATTGAATTATTATCCGCTAATATTAAGGAGTGGTTTGGACAAATCATGTAAATTATCGATCAACGTTTTTGATCTATGGAGAATTCCTTCCGCAGTTTGTATTATATTAACAATTACTCAATTTTACTCAATGTCATATATGTGCATGGACTTACAAAATATATTATATATAAAAATATACAAATTACCAATTTAGAATAATATAAAATAATCTAATTAATAATAAAATTTATTTTTATATAACATTATAGTGTCGTCGCTATTTTGCATTAAATGTGCCTGTTTAATTGTTATATGTACAACTAGTTTTATTCTTTTATGAAAGGCAATAAATTGCAGCGTAATATGTAGAAGTGCATTTAGCGCTAAATGTACGGTGGAAAGGCGAGCCCATGTATCATTTCATTTATTATTACGGTATTAAATGTCGCAGTATAAATTACTATGACATTGAAAATGCACGACATCACTTTGTGTGATCGTAAATATACATAATGTCAGATATCTGCTGTCAAGTGCACTCGATAAATATTTAAATAATATTGTTCGTAAAAACCGAAATAATTTTTTCACGAAAATTTAGTTTGCTGTTATATTTCTTGCAGTTTTTGATATCTTGGTAATTATACTATAAAAAAATTTGTTACATAAAATCTAGTTAGAATCAATAAAAAAATAAAATTCTATTATTTTATTTCGCTTTTAAATGCAATATGATATCCTAGTTAAAACATTTTAGACGATATATAACTTGTGATGAACTCGAGATAGAAATCAACTTACAATTTTATATAATAAAAAAATATTTCTGTATTACATGCCACATAAAATTATAAATAAAATTTTATCTCGAATTTTATTTGCAAGGTGCGCTGTCTAAAATGAGCTTAAAAATGTAATTTGAACTAAAAAAGTTTTTGATAAGGAATATTACTAAAAAAAATGCAGCCTCCTGTTACCGAATAGCCTATATAACGTTTGGCGATAATGTATTTAGACGAGTCTTTAAGATCAATTAATGCGGTGGTAAATAGCTCCGGTCGGCAGTGGTCTTTGGTGGTAAATATGTTGTGCCTCCTGGTCCTGGAGGTCCTGGAGGTCCTGGAGGTCCTGGAGATTCTAAAGGTCTCAGAGGTCCTGAAGGTCTCACAATAGGCCCCGGTCCTTCGAGTGCGGCGCGGCCCAATCTAAATCCGGCCCGATATCCATTCTCATCCGCGACATAACTAAAAAATACGTTATGTTTGTTTTTTTCTTCTTTTTTTAAATGATAGAACATTTTAATTAAGATTTGAAATTGTGTAAATTAACTTTTTTTGTAAAATAAAATTAATTTTTTTGTCTCGTTGAACACAAATCTAATTAAGATAAAATCTAAGTAAGATAAAGACCAAGATTTTTTAAATTAAAAATCAGCGATCTTATTTGACAACCAAAAATTAAAAAGAATTGTTTGATTTATGTTAAAATTACTTTTGAAGGATTTTTGTATTCAAATTTTAATTTTTTAAGATTAAAGTATAGCAAACTAAAGAAAAGCTAGATGTACATTGTTGTTTACAATAAAACGTAAAAGAAATTTATTATTCTGAAAGGAAAATTAATTATTCTGAAAACACGCATTTATAAAAGTCAATAAATTCTAGAAGAAAGAACTTTAAATTAGTAAAATTCTTGTCACGACAAAATATACAAGATGTATACTTACTTTACGGAAACGGGAATTCCTTCGGGACTCTTATAGGAGTAGGATCCTTCCACCACTCGGATCAATTCACCATCCACGATTTTAAAAGAAGAGGTCTCTTGTCTTTGTACGCCGTCATCGTTGATGACATTCGTGGCGGCTGGTGGGCTCGCCCTTTGATCGCTCTCGAAGGGAGGATTTAGAATCAGGCCACCGGAGCCTCGCGCGAATTGCGGTGCCTTCTGATCCGGAGACAGTAATGCAGTAAAACACACCGGAAATGACAGCAAACACCAAATCTGTAGGAATTACATTTTACATAGAGCGTGATCCTTAATTGTATCAATCTTTAATTAGTATTTTACAAATGCTATTGTAAAGAGTATCTTGCAACTTATGATATAATCGAAAAAAATTGTATAATTCTAACTGAAAAAGAAAAAGTCGGAAAATGTAATAAAATTTTCTTTTCATACGACAAATAAATACTTATTTTTTTCGCAAATTAAATAATCTTTCGATCATTTAGAGCACTTGGAAATAAACATTTGTCATTTGTGTACAAGTTATTTATGATTCAATCCAGTAATATTGTTTTCTCTCTCTAAGACCACTTGAAGATTAACGAACTACATCCATTTATCTGCACACGATCGGAGATTGCCAAGGATGACCCCGCGACCGGTGCGGTACGGCGCGATGCGTCGCGTCGCGTTGGATAATCGCGTCGGCAATCGCCGCGCGATTATCACATGTGGTGGTGGATTATGCGTGGAGGTGGATCCTTCGGAAAAGGACACTTTCTATTTTAACTGATGACCGACTGGCCGATCGGGCTCGAGTTTTGAACGCTTCGGGGCCCAATAACCGGCCTGAACTTATAAAAACGCGAGCCCTCGGAAAGGCGCGGCGAGAATTCCGTGAAACGCGCCGCTTCAAGGAAGATGAACTTTCAACCCCTGATTCCACGTGGTATATTATAGAAGACAGTCGATGTTTAGCGGCGGTATCTTTCATCTCGCGGAGATAGAACTGGTTCCTAAAACGATTGCATACTTTACGTTGTTAATCCAACTGCTGTTATTAATCGGCTTTGAGCATGGAAGTGTAAGCATGAAAGGAAAAGAAAGGAAAAGCGAGTGGAAAGGTTGAATTGCGACGAGGGAATCCATTTGTTGCATCATTGAAGATTCGTAGAAATACCTGCAATATTAATGTAACTTAACACATTTGGCACATTTAGCAAATATGTACAAAGAATAATTAACGCGGAGATTCAAGCGACACGCGCTGTTAATTTCTGCTGAAAAAGGACTGACAAAGCTGCGTTAACACTTTGGAGGCAAAATAGAACTTCCTGTACGCAAAGTTCTCGTATCGCTCGTGTGTGACTTTGAAAATATCGATTGATCAGGATTTTTATTTCATTTAATATATAGCAGCCGCGTTGCATATGCGATGTAACGATTTCGTTAACGAGGCTGCGAATTCATCTAAAATGCAAACCCGTCGCACGATGCAACGCAATTGTAAAATTTACAAGTGATTACGTTGTTCGCGCAATCAGCGACGCACTCACCAATGCTCGCGGCATCCACAAGGATCCGCTAAACGCGGTTCCCGCGTTCTCCAATATGGAGAACTTCGGCGAAGAGTAATTTACGATGACACACATTGCAACGACGCATTCTCTTACCTTCCTCGCTAAATACAGTGTTGTGTGTAAACTTATTGTAACTTTAATGTGAATACAAAATTTACCCCCAAATTTAAACGATTAATATAACGATTAATATAACGATTAATCATAATATGCAAAATTAGGATAATAATGAAAATAATTAAATTCATGTAATTAAAACAATTTTTTTAAATTAAACTTGCAATAATTAAAAAATACTTTTCTAAGAATAGTTAGAAATGCGGATCTTTGAAATTTATTTAATTTAATAAACTAAATGTTAAAATAAATAAATAATGAAAATAATCAATATGTAAATTCCTCGTTTAATGAGGATTTTCTTTACGCGTGTTACGCAAATGTTGAAATATCTCTCTGCAGGACATACCAGTGAGTGGATGATCCCGCGATGACCCATCGTGGTTGTCAGTTATGATGACGATAACGACGAAGACGACGCGAAGAGGACACTTTGCACTGCATCACCCTGTGTCACACCGGGACTATACACCGGTTCCTGTCGGCGAATCCGTGCTCCTGCAGGCTCTCGTCCTTATATACCCGGTGAATGACGACCGTTCCTCCCCCTCTGATCGCCGTCTCAAGAAGGAGATTCGCGCAAGTGACTACCGTCTGTTCGCGACTCGCGACATGAACGATCGTTGCCGATCGTTTATTTCGTGCATCTTGTGTACTTGTGTGTGTGTTTGTGTTTGTGTGCGTCAACTAGCTCGGGAATATTATTCTGAAAATCGGCGATACAGTAACTTAAAGATCATCCAGGAAGTGATGATTGATTTATTGATGACGCGGTGTGTCCTTTAGCGATCTCGCGCGTATGGCGGTGATAAATGACATTTCAGGCTATCTATTTTTTTTCTGAAGGAAAAGAAGGCTTATAATTATCGCATTAAGCTTCTTTATTGTCTCTTCATTTGCGTGAAAATGCAGATGCAAGCTTGCACAATTATCACTTCGCACAATTGCGAAAATCGTACAACTTATTGGTAATCTGATATCTGTCGCGACACTTTTATGGAGAAATCGATTTCGAAGTACACATAATAAGAGAATATCTCTGCGCGATGCATAAAAATAGATTTATGGCTACAAAGTTCTATATTGAATTATGTAGCTTACAAAATTAACTTTTAAACTTCTAATATAATCATCTAGCCAATAGAACACAAAATATTGAGCAGATTAATTTTAATCAAAGGAATATAAAATTGATTTTTACAAATTGCATTTGGTTCTCATTTGACTTTTTTACTAATTTTGTCTCATTAATTTTAATGTGATTATCGATTATAGATTTGTTCGTGGAAAGCGCAAAAATTGCCATTTCAAAAATTAATCGTTTCGTTATTAATTTGTCAAAGAATTTTTCTCCGGGGCATCTGTAAAGAATTAAATGAGTTAGCTTATTGCGAGAGAAAACGATGCATCGTGGGGTTTCAAATTTTATTCACGGCGCGGAATAAAGTGACGTTACGAGAACAAATGCGTAAGCGGAGAGTCCGGCGTATATACGAGCGCACGTGCATTTACGAGACGACACGTGGGATTTATCGTCGCCGATTTAAAGGCCACCGTCGTCACGATGACCCCCGCGATGTGGCTCGTTTAAGGGCACACGAACGAACAATGCGATCTCTGAACCTTTAATAGGATGCACTCGCTTTTAATAGGATACGTCGTTTCTGCAGCATTGACATTTTATATTTCTGTCGCCGGCACTACCGCGCTTGCCGAACCCATCGCATTCCGCGATCCAACAACTGTAGCGGTCGTTTCGATCGATCCCGATAATAATTGGATTAAATCGGAAAGAAAAGGCTCTGCTCGCGCCAATGTGAAATAAACGCTCTCGGCAAAGATTATCTTAATCTTCTGAATTCTTCTTTCGCATTTTTTCACGCGTCGGCTTCGACAGAAAGCTAATCCTTAGAAGACGTTTCTTCTCAGCATCAATCGTCGAAGCACACCAAATATATTTATTTATTTTTTTTTATTTTTATCGGAACGTAATATGCTTAAGGCTAATCAAGTTACGGCTTATATTTTGAAGAAATTTCAACTTCAATAGCGTGAATAATCTTTTCGTGCATACATCATAAATTAAATCGTTTTTTAATAAATATCGATTGAGGTACGAATAAGTCATAGTATTGCATCTGAAGAATTCGAGGATTAAGCAAATAAGGGTGCAAACAAATGACGAAACCTTGGTCAGTTAAGCTTGACCGAAAGACGCGACTTTTGGGACTAGAATGTTGCAATTAGAAGGATGTAATTTCAGATTGTTCAATGTAATGTAACGAAGAGCGAGACGCGACGTAACCACTCTTGGAGTTGCATAACTTTGGCAAAAGGTTCGATACACCTCCACTCTCGTTGAGAAGACTCTCGAGGAGATGTACAAAAATTTTCTTGCGCAACGCGAGCACGACGTACGCGCGAAATTATAGTCCGGTACACGCAACAGCGGGCAGATAAATAAAGTATCATCTATCGCGAATTTGCTGCGACAGAGATGAGCATGCTGCAGTAAATCGCGATTACGCGCACATCATCCTGATTTATCCCTCAACAACTTTGTCGAAAAAATTTTACGAGTTGTCCAGAGACATCGGTTTACACGACGAATATCAATTTATCTCAATTTGTCTTTCATTATTCATTAAATCAAAAGATTATTCGAGACAAACAATAACTTCTCGCAGTGAACCGTAATTTATCTTTTATTCTCTTTCGTGAAATATAATAGAAATAAGAATGTCTATTTATAGGGTAAATTATAATTTGTATTTTTTACTTATAAAAGTTAAGATGAAAATTCTTCTAAGCGTCAATCGTCGATGCACACGAAATATATTTATTTTCTTTTATTTTTAGAACGTAATGCGCCTAAGGCTAATCAAGTTACCACGGCTTATATTTTGCAAGAACTTGTAAGCATCTTCAAATGACCATTTCACATTCAATCATCGATTTATTAAATATTAATGATTTCATAATTTTATCCGTTTTTTCTCCTACGCGAAAGCAATATTTTTAATACTTTGTGAGAATCAAAGAACCAAGCCCACATTATAACTTCTATATATATGCATATAATAAATTATATCAATATATTGAAACAGTTAAATTTAACTATATTATAAAGAATACAATAAATAACTTATATTAATTAAAAATGTTAAATACACACACAGAGTGTGAATCTTGATTATATTATATATTTTAATATAATTTCTGTTATTGCATGATGTAACTCTGATATTTAAAAATTTAACATTAGATAATTCGCAACAATAGATCCTTAGGATCGTATCACTTTATGAAATCTTTAATATAGTGAAAGTTCAAGCTTTGGTATCGTTGGGTTCTATTCTCCACGTTATGTAATATGGATTAATCGAATTATGATCAATGCATTTGCCGATGCTGCAAAATATCATTACGTAGTTTCCTTTTTCTCTTTCGAAAAGTTATGATTTTTTCACGTAAAAAATTTTGTAAAATTGTAACGATATTAATTATTATTATTCAATTTATTTGACAAAATATTCGGAGTTATATAAACAATGGTTTTAAAAAATTAGGTAAATTGAATAATAAAATGGCTTCTTCCAAGATTGCGGGGCAGATTACTATGGCTCTGAGCCCTTCTTATGGTCTGATAAGTGCTTGCGTTCGCTGGATGTTATTTTTAACTATCGCTACGATGCTCGAGTGCATCATGAAGATGAGCGAGGGGCTCGTGAATGAAACGGGCAACGACGCGCACTGAAGCACGAGTGCAACGCGAGTATCGCGAGATTATTGTGATTATGGCTGACATACTTTCTTGTATCGATCCTAAATAGACAGCCAACTCCCTATAAACCAATAATGATGCGAAAAATCTCGTTCAGTTAACAATAATTAGCAAAAGCATCGTATTAAACAAAAATGCATATAGAAAACTGATAAAATTGATAAGTAATTGTATACGAAATTATAAGTGATTGCACAAAAGTATTGTGATGGCAATAATTAAATTAAAATTTAATTATTTAGAAAATATCAAATTAATACCGCAATCATGAATTGAATATATGAATTGAATATTGCCAGACAATAATAATATAAAAAATCGATAAATTGGGAGGCATAAATAACAGGAAAAACATTGAACGGCTGTCATTTATCCTAAATGAAGTTACATCACGGAAAGACCGTGTAATAAGATACCTGAGGAGGTCGTTGCACCAGCAAATCAATCACTGGCGAGGCGCCAACTATCGAGCCGGTTAATGTCCGTGGCAAAGTGCATCCCGCTGCAAATCTGGGACAAACCTGGATCTCGTATAAACGCATCGCTACCTCTTGTTTGCGATATTGATTAATGTAATTCCGTCAGCTGGATTAAAGCTTTCGTCACTTGGCAGTCGCCTCTTCGTCGGCGAAAGGATCGCAGGTTGCGATCCGTACACATTCATAACGAACGCGCCGGCACGAAGGAAGACAGCGGGAAATTATGTACCCGCACTTTGTATCTTAATCGATTTGATTTTTTCGTGACGCAATCTAACTCGAGATTATATAATTTATAAATTTAATTATCGTTACGCGTGTGCATGACATAATAATCATAATTAATAGTTGTTTCATAGTGACATAAATCTCGTAAACGACTTATATCATATCAACGTTACTTCGCAAAAACATTTTACAAAAATTGAATTTTTCATTCTAATCCGAGATTTTTTCTTCATACGGAATCTCTAGAAATGTTAAGATTCTCTCACCTGCGGAAAGCATTTCAACAACGTGTGGTATTTACAGGCGAGAACGGCCGTTAATTATTATTAAGTCGTTGCAACTTTGATGGATGAGGCCAAGAGGTATTTTGATTGAATTGATCAGCCATCTCACACGCACGATAAATAATTCTTCTTGCGCAATCCAAGATACATCGATTGGCATCCTGCGAATCATTAATGAATGTTATAGCAATTTGTTAACGGCACGCCTTTCCTCGAATTTAAATTTTACATCTCGACTTTGTAATTTATTATTCCGATATTATGTCTGGGAAGGAAGCTTGGATTTCTCGAATGCCGAGAGGACGAAGAAGTGGGCGGTTTTCATTGGAAATGGTCGGCCTACGAGAACAGATCTGAAGGTGATTCATCAACTACTTTAACGTATTTACGCATTACTGTAATCGTAGAAGAAAATAAATCTGATGTAATCAGTTTTGAAATATTTGTGTCGGTGTGTAATAAAGAAAATAAGCTTAAATAATTAAATAGTCGCGAATTAATGCAATAAAATTCTCAAGTGTAAGAGATTTCTCCTATTGTTCCGATGGAATTTTGTATTTAATAATTTTAATTGTACGAGTATTTATAATGATAATGTTGTAACAATAATTGTGTGGATCCATTCTCCTAGACCTCGTATGATATGTTTCTCATACGTCATAATTTTTTTTTAACAAGACATTTAATATTTGTTTAATATCTGTAAGCTCAGCAGAGTCAACATTTTGCGTGGGAACAGACGTTAAGAGGTTCTCGTGTGTAAGTATGCGCGCGTTACAGATCCCTCTCGTTTGCACTGCGCTGCGCAAACTGCTCTTCGCGGCACGCGAAATATCGTATATCTCCGGATCCCTTCGAGGATTAATACAAGCTGTGAGAGCGGCACATTGTCAGAGCAGATAAAGGAATAAAAAAAATAAAGATACTGTTGCATACGTTCTCCTCTATTTTCTATGCTATTATCGAGTTTAAATAATTAAAAAGCCGGTTTAATTTAAATTATTAATATCGTTTATAAAAGAGCGTATTTTTTTTTATACAAGCAATTTGAGATAAAAAAATTTTCGAGCAGATTTAGCATTGTACTTTGAATGCAACGATGCAATGCTCCCTCTCTTGAAATTGTACGTTGATACTCGTATACAATCAAGATTTATGATTCGAGATAATTATAATAGACAATAATTATAATCAAGAGACACTTTAATCGCCGCCACGAAGAGTTTAACACCTCCCGATACCTTCGACTAGTTCGCACAATAAATTGCTTTCGTCCATTAAAAATTGCCACTGCGGAAACGAGGAGGAACTGAGACTTCCCCCTCCACCGAGCAGCTCGTTAATTAGGAAAATAGTATCTTCGCCATCGTCCGAACGATCCGATTTTCTTTCCCCCCAGCACCTTACGCACTTCCGCTTTGCTACCGATCATAACGAGCTAGGCGACACCAAAGTGTCTTGATCTGATCAGATGACAAGTTCTGTGGCAGTTTAGAGTCAATTGCTGGATTATACCTACTGTAAATTTAAATTGAGAGTTTTATAGTTTATCATAATTACAAATTTTAAAGCCAATTCGTCCTAGCTCGCTCGGATCTGCTGCGGAATTCATTAACGCAGGTACAAAAAAATCATGAGCGTCGTGAGAAAAGCGCAGGGGATCAACTTGCACCCATCTGACTTTCTAAGAAAAATGCGAAACGTTTAATTAAAAGACACTCATTAATTAGAATTTAGTAAAATATTTTGTTGTTAAATAATATAAATAAAGAGATGAAAGAAGAACTTTCATAAATTTTTTTCAATTCAATGTACAATTCAATGTTCAATTCAATACATACCTTGGCATATGTAAAATAATCCCAACAAAAATATTTAAAAAGATAATTAACAATGATCCTGCTTATGTAAGCCCCTACGAAAAATTCTAGCGGCGCCCATGACAATAATTAACAAAATGCACTTAGGTATTCGGTTGAACACGACGAAAATTCAAGAGTGAATCCTCGGCGTGTTCAAAAAGGCGCAGCTCTATTCACCATGATTGATCGCAAGAGAATTAATTCGTTTTCTCTTGAATTCGTCGCTAAAAACGTAAAACTGAAATTAAAAAATTCAATATTTGTATTTGTTATAATAAAAAAATCACATGTATCAATTATTATAAAAAAAAAAAAAAAAACAAACAAACAAACAGATGATGTTAATTTCATATTCTGGCGGACAAACCAGAGAGCTTACCGATTCTAAGGCAATCAAACAGCTGATGCAACGATGTCCTGAAAGAGACATGTTAAGGTTCTCAGAAATTTATGGGAACAGCGCCGTTTAACGCTTATGTTAAGCGCTATTTGTATTCGCACGAAAATAACCCTCTTTCTAGAGTTCCATAGATAAAATTAGAAACACTATTAACTGCTTTATCACTAGGAACTGATGACTAATATTAAAGATTTTAGAAAGCGGCAGGAATATATATAAACAAAGCCATTGCATTATTTACAAAATAAAAAATTAATATATTGTAAAACTTATAGTCACGAATTAGACATCATTATTTGCTGGCAAAAACTCGTGGCTAAAGAAGAACTTTTCGAAACAACGGAATCGTGTATAAAATTAAGGGAGGAAGAAAAGAAACGAAAAATTTTATCTATAGAACCCTTCAATGAATCCAATTAAATAAACGCTTTACTACTGTATACAGAATGTATCAAAAGCCTTCTTCCGGCCACAAATAATACAATTTTAATTATAAGCCTTTAAAACTGAAAGGCTATTCGCAAGTGAAGTTTGTATAAATCGACTTCAAATTGGAGAATATGTAGACGTAACAAAGTGCGGTCTAATACATCCTATATACAGTGATGTTTAACGCGTCGAATACCCTCACAGTGCATTAAAGAAAGAGTGATCAAAGCCGCTGAGTTAGATTCCCCAGAAACGGCGGTATGTCTGCTCGCACCGAGATCTAACGGACGAATGACGTCCCGCGGAACTTTACATGCCTTGTGTCGCCCCCCTTATAGTCAATTTCATTCATCGTCATCCCTCCCGTTCTCTCTCGCACACTCGCGCTTTCTCTCATGCACTCTTTCTTTCCCTTTCTCGCTCTACGCGCACGATGCATTCTCGAAATCACGATAATCCTGACGATAATTAACCACGATAGTAAAAGCATATAAGCTATACAGCTACCATTCTGTATCTACAATATAGTTTTGTATGTATAATATATATAGATTTCTCTTATCTTTCTTTTTCCTCGCGTTTCTTTTCCAACTCTGGTCTTTCAATGTCACTGTCTCGAGAAGCGGTTTTAACGTTTGTTCGCGCACCGACGTTCTTCGTCTCGTCTTCAATGTGGATCCTGAAATTCTTTCCTATGCGTGGAAGCCGGTATTCTGGTAAGAGTTGAATCTTCCTCGGCAAGAGTTTGCTTCTACTTTCCAGGACATCTTAGGACAGCAACTTCCTCAGGAAGAATTAACAGCTTCTCAGAATTTACTTCTGGTCCTTATTCTAAATTCCGAACAATCTAGTATCGATACCTTTCATTTCCTTCAATGAATTTCTACTCATTTTCCTTTCTTGAAACTCCGTGATTAGAAAACACAAAATTTCTTTAATATCTCATCCGATTTGTATTTACTATCTTTTTTTATCCTTCAAGTTCTTCGCAACTTGATAGTATTTTTCTAGATTCGCAGTCTCTTCATTCTAAATATACTTCTTTTTAGAGTATATACAGCTGAAAATGAGTCAATACAAATGAAGTGCATCAATGGATATTAATTTATTTTCAGCTGCAATATCCATCGATATACTTAACCTGTAATACTTCCTTTTATATTTCGTCGTCAATATTATATCATTTCAAAGACAAAACTCTTTTTCCCTCTCCAAGAAGTCATCTTCTGGATTGTTTCTTCAGGTCCCAAAAAGAACGCTGACGCTGTTTTCGTGCCCGGAACGTTCGTCCCTTACGAGACTCTTCTCTTCAAGCTGCTTTTTCGCCGACACGTTCTCGACGTTTTATCTCACGTTCCCCGACACTTCGAGCTGCCCAGTCGCGACTTCTGCAGACCCGAAGAGTTCCCGAAGTCACGCTCCTGACAGTGGAGGAGGGTCTCTCGCGTGCGCGTCTCCGCCGCCTCCGTGGCGCGGTCATTACTGCAGCACGCAGCACTTGCACTTAGGCTTCTTCTTCAGGGTGACGTGTTCAACCTGTGATGCATCGCCCGGGCCCTGTGCCGTCATCCTCGCAACCTCCACTGTGGCGGTCCTCGCTGCGCCAACCTAAAACATCGATAAATATATTTTTATCTTTACAAATTGCCGTCAAGCAATTCATTACTTCTTTCTTGTTTAAAATCTTTGAATATTAACAATATTAAAATTTTATTTAGTAAATCTATAAATTTTATATTAAACCTTTGAGTTTATTAATATTAAAATTAGGAATTATTCAAGCTTTATCGACGCATGATTTTATTCTCACCTTTTCATTGACAGGCTGATTGCCTTTTGCAGGAGTTCCACCGTGAGCAGTGCCATTTTCTTGGCCAGGCCTCGGCGACGAGTGACAGTTCGCGGATTTGAGAAGCGGACTGGTACTCGAGGATTCGTGCTCGCCTTTGCCATCGCATCCCGGCAACGCCGGCGCATTCTGACCCGGTGTCGGTGTGATCGGTTTTCCACCCTTTATCAGTTCGACGATCTCGTCGGCTTCTCGGGAAAGATCACCGTCCGGCCTGAATGGATTGTCCCAGCCGCTGTCCGTGCTAAAATAAAAAATATATTAAATATTTAGTTCTCTTTATCACGTGGGAAAATATTGTACAAAGTAATTCGCAATTAAAATGTGTGAAATGTAAGAGTAACATTTGCTTCATTTAAAATTGAGACGAAACAGTCTTAGGAAAAGTATTGTCAGTGCAGATCAACATTTTTGTTTCAACACTTCAAAAATCAATTAAATAAATCATGTACTAATACAAAATTTTATCAATGGTTCAATAAATCATTATATTAATTATGTAATTTATTTTTAACTATATATTTATTTGAATAAATCTATTTAAGACGTGAGTTTTTTATATATACGCTCAGACGATCTTTATAATGTTAGCATAATGTAAAGTATGAATCTGTGAGAATAGAATGCAAAACCTAGATTACGTTATTAACTTGCTTGCATTATGTGACAATTAAAAAGACAAATTCTGTAACTTGAATAAAGTATTTTCTTCCTATAAAAAAATTAAGTAATTTAGAAACTGCAATAAGAAATCATAATAATTACTGTGCAGATATGTGGTCCTGACCTACAAATTCATTTATAGATTTAGCAATTGTTTTACGTTTTTATCGCTGTTGTGCTGAAAGGGTTAATTTTATTTTACCTCACAGATCAGAGATTTCCGATTATCCGAGACAAACGATGCTAGACTTGTTCGAAACACTGAAAATTCCCAGTTTTTAAAGCGAAATTTTTTCTACACAATTTTTCAGCGAGAAAATAAGTATTGACAACTATCGACCTGTGTCGCTTGCATCACGGGCGATCCCGAGCGATCCCGATCTAAAGCGACGTCTGACGAAAGTGACGGTAATCAGACGAAAGTGAGAGTATACTTTCGCTTGACCTACACTGCAGCTGATCAGCTGATCAGCTGATCAGCTAGTCATAATACCGTTAGTGTAGCGTAAAATTAAATACCCTTCACGTGCGTCCCGTTCATGCATAACATTTCGTGCACGACGGATTTTCGAAACGTTATAACTTGACAAAAAATTGACGTAGCAACATACGGCAAAAAGGGATCTTCTGTGCTTCGTGTCCTGCAGATGCCTATGTCTAATAAATATGCTCTTATCATGAAATGTATGTGTATATTGCTTATGAAATATTGAAGAGCTTTATGTGAAAATTATAGACTATTTATTCATTCGTAAATAATATTTATATTTAGCTCACGGGAATTTAATATTACCCAGCTTATTAAAAACAATAAATTTAACGAGTCGCTGGCTGCAGAACGCGGAAATGTGAATGCATTAAACTTAACGACAAAATTTACGATGCGATGTGATAATTTCTCTTTTTAATATTTATTTTTTTCTTGTCGCTTGAAAAATGCAGGTCTTTTATCTTGTAATGCGCAAAATATGCTTATTTAATAAATTACATTTTTGATTAAAAAAGATTTTTTGAAAGAAGACATTTTTGTGGAGACTTGGCTTTTTGCTTTTCAAATACACAATTGTTACGCGCACTTCGATCTAATCGCGTACTATCAATAATCGTCTGCCTGAAGTGAATAGACATGGAGGAAGGATACACTTCCTTTCGTGCTCTCAGCTCTCTAATTAAATTCCAATTCACAGAGTGCTAATCACAGGCACACGCATGCCTCGCGTTAGCGCGAGCTTGTCGCAGCGGTTCTCAAGATATGCCGCAGATAAGAAAAGTCGCAACGGCGAGAATGCGACTTTGTGCTTGGCGAATAATTATGCAATTACTTTGAAAAGTGTGGAAATAAAAACTCGCGATATGTTTAAATGAAACTTCTATATGTGGAACACACGATAGTAAATAGAGATATCTCTACGATACTTATTCGTATTTTATGATAAGAGTATACTTGTTGGATATCAACACTGAATATTTTATTTATATATAATCACTTCTCATTCAATATTAAAACGTATAAATTTTAGAACAAAAAAAATATATTAAATCTACTATATATTTTATACATAGAAAAAGAGCCTGTATTCTTTTCCTTTTTAGATTCAGAAACCATAATTTTATTCAATATTCATGCTCAAAGTTTTTTTTAAACAAATAAAAAAATTGGTTCCTATATAATAATAAATTATCAATTATATGAGAATATCGAGCCATGCTGATTGCTGTTGCTTATTACAGATAAATTATTTGTACATTGATTATCATTGATTCATCGTCACGAGAACGTCTTTTCAATAATTATTGTAAAAATTATTATTAGTCATCCCTATCTAGATGCAGCCAACAGCATCCCAATTAGTCGCAGGCGCGGCGAATGTCAAGTCAGAGTAAATTATGCTCAATTGGCGACCGCCGCTCCCGCCCCGACGACCGTGACATTAGCTTCAGCATTGTGGTGCGCTTAATTGCGCCGTGGCGCACTGTTACTCCGCTTGCTTACGTGTGCACGCGTACTTCCGGCCGATTTGCACGGTGCTTCCTGGTCGTACCGGCCGGGAGATTGAACATCGAGCGTTTTCAGGGCCGCGCTCTGAAACTCGCGAGCTGCGCCATTCGCGCGGCCGCTATATTAGTAGCGAGAATTGGGCAGTGACACGCGATGTGTTGGAAAAGTTATGCGATTTAAGCGCTTACTCCTCGCCTGGCGTAGTATTATCGTGGCATTTACATCGACAAAAAGTAGGCGGTAGCGCATATTACCGCCCAGAGATGGGATCAAATAAATTACACCTATAATTTGTGATTAGATATCGATTCAGCTTCAATCAGATTCAAGTACTGTTTGTGAGAATTTTCGAATTCCTTATTTTCACCACGCATTCTTTTTGTTCGCAAAAATTTATGACATAAAAATTCATCGTTCTTCACCTAATTTTAATAAAATTATATTAACTGAACTAAATTGCAATCTGCAAATACATGTCAATTTGATCTTTAATTGCCACCGTGGAGAAATTCGCAGTGGGCTTACATGCGCAAAATTGCATTATCGGACCGACCTTCCTTAACATTAGACAGCTCATTTCCTGTAATCGATCCATTATACATGTTCCTTGCAATGAAATGACTATATAGCATAAGCGCCGGACTTCAAATAACATCTAGTTGGGTAGAGGAAATAGGGTCCGATTGGGATTCGATTTCCGACGAGACGACAGATCGTAGTCAATGCAACTTCCATTTTTCTTCAACGAGTTCTCATGAGATTATTCGATCAATTCGAGATAACTTCGCTAAAAACGATTCGAGACACGATTAAGGTTCTTTCAACTTTTTGTATTGTCTGCTATTGTTTTCTGTCTGCTTGTAACCGATAATCTTTCTATTTCGGTAAAATTATTCTACTTAAAAAAAAAAGGAAAAAAAAGAAGGAAAAATATCCAAATATAAATATGGAAAGCCTTTAAAAGAGAATTGCAAGCCAGATTAGTTAATGTCCAATTAATACTTAAAATATTTCATTTAACAACTACTCTTTGATATTTATTATAATTTAAACAACCAAAAAAATCGAGTTAAGGCGATGGATAGTGGAAAATTTGCATTTATCCTGTGCGATGAATGTCATTATACAACTAATTTGATTTATAACAATCTGGCAATTTAATTCATATTATTTTTTCAATTTTTTAAATATTGTTTTAAAATTTCAAGCCTAACATTTTTTAATTTTGTATTAATATTAAAAATATAAATTAGAATTAATTTATAATAATTTATATTGATATTTAATTTATGAAGACTGACTAGTTAAATTTGCCACGATGTATTAAAGGTATATCACGCTGTTTCACTTTTAATCACAGCCTGTATTTTTCGCGAGGCTAAACGTGGCCGGCATGATTTGCCGGCGGATCTCCGGTTGATGTATAGACCTCGTCTAGGTCTATATAGTCAGCCAGGGGTTGAAGACCCTCGAGAAGGAAACGTCGTTCTTTGCTCTTTGAGGCCGACGCGGCGCATAGCTCGAGAACGGCCGCCCGGCGATCGAACTCGCTTGACTATTTTCGCGATGAAAAGAAAGCAGAATGTGAAAAGAAGGCAAGAAGATGGGAAAAGAGAGTAGAGAAAAGCATGAAAGGGAATGAGGAAGGAAAAGCGGCACGAGTCAATGAACCACGAGAAGAGATAAGAGATGAGAAGTATCGGGTCGTTGCACGAGAAACGTTTTTGCATTGCAGTAATCTTCAGGTAATTCTTGGTGCAGAAAACATGCAGCTAAAAAATTACCAATTTGTTTTTCTTTACTATTCTAGAAATGTACTGCAACTTGAGAAATCGCAAACATCTCGCGAGAACTGAAACATATATTTATATAAAAAGAATGATTTTACTTCAACTGTTATGTAATACTCGATTGTTTAGAAAAATGCTTATTTTATAAAAAACGTTCCATAAAAGTGAAGCTTTCAGGATGAGTTATTTTGCATGCAACGACTTAACGGAAGATGAAGCGAACGAGATACGAACAATGAAGAAGCCGCAACTACGAGGAGGGCTCAAAGAAGGGGAGAGGTTGTTGAGGAGGTTGGGACGCTTATGTAAAGGAGCTGTCGAGTGCGATTACCTCTCGTTGCCGTCAGTGCTGTCCTTGGGCACCTTAATCACGTAGTACACGTGGCCGCCGTGGGTGGTCGTCATTTTTCGATCGTGCCCAGCAACATTTGACAACGTCAATCTTTAAAATATATTTCCCTCTCCTTCTTTCTCCGTTTCTCCTGCACTCTCTCACGCTCCGTCGAGCGCGAAGTCGACTCTCGTACACTTCATCATGCTTTCACTCTTGTAAAAAACCTACGGGCTGACCAGAAGACCGACTGGAACGTCTCCGCCTCGTTGAAGAAGAAGAACTTGGCCGATTTCGCGCGGACGAACTTGAAGAGCAACGTAAGATTTTATTTTTAAGCGCGTTCGCGACGTAGCGGAAGATCTCTTCCCCCTCTTTCTCTCTTTCTAATTCTTTCTCTCCCTTCTGAGATTTGTTTCTTTCTCTCTGGCGTTCGAAAAGAACCGCGCGTTATTTTGGGGTCGGTCGTGCTTGCCAAGAGAAAAGTCTTCCATCGAGTGTTTTGTGTTTTGTTCGTTCGATATGAAATCGTTCGTCAAGTGTTCGGTTTCTCTGGCGTAAGAAACCAGAAGATTGATGGAACGAACGATCGCGGACTATAACTAGAACATTTTGAAATTGGTACAAAGACCAAGTGGAAAATTGGTTCCGCAGTTTTCTCACTGGATTACACAATCAACAAAAAAATTTATTCTACAATTTTCATTAATTTTCTTCGAAGAATTACTTCGTCAGTTGCATAGCGATTTATTAAAGAATCTATATATCTTTCACTTTGTGAAAATTTATATTATATATCCTATAATAATTCGGATCTGTAAAGTTAGAATGACATTCTATTAATACAAAAAAAAATAATTACAGTTTCAGCAGCACTTTTCATTTTTTTTAAATATTAACAGAATGTCGTGCTAACTTCACAGATCCTAATCATTCTTCTAGTTATTCTAGTATCACAATTTTGTCGTATAATTTTCAGATGTAAATAATAAATTTTGTTGTTTATCAGTATTTTCTATTTGAGATTTTTCCCAGTCTTTTTCTCACGATAAAAGTCCGAATAGGCTCCGCGAGCTTGTAACGCGGATAAGTCAGGATTCGGTTCCGTCACGTGAAAGCTCCGGCCGAGAAGCGACCTATTTCGGGAAAGTCCGTGACCCATTTCCTCCTCTCTCCGACATGGCCGCTGCGCCGAATCACCGGTCAACCGTATCAGTCTCCTACACGTGTACTTGTTAAGAAAAATTGCTCGTAGACAGTGATTTGTTCATCCGCAACGGTATTTTCGAGGATGCGCGCAGAGTTCGAAAATAGCTCGGAAATTTACACATTGAGTCAGCGCTCGAAGTAGAAATGCGCGGCTCTTCAGCTGCTGCGCATTCTACTCGCGCTTTCGGTACGTGTAATATGTGCCGTGTAAATCTAACCACTCCAATACAAAGAACATCAAAGGCTAATTGTGTATGAACAGAGAGTCAGTGAAGAGTCATTTAACATTGAATAAAGCGCTGAAATAAAAAGTATCGGGTGTTCCTCGAAGACAGGCAAGCAACCAAGTTTAGTGGAGTAAGAATGATATTGAAGAAGATAATCGATCAGCTATATTTAGTGTTAATGCGAAAGGTTTTGCGTCGGAAGAGAGGGAGAGTGTAGGAGTTCTAGGATATGCGACTGGTGCAACTAGTTGCCTAGTGGAGCACGAATGGTATCGATTTAGCACTGTTTATGTACAACATACGGCTTCAACGACGGTTGATTCCGACGAAACGGTATGCAAATCACAGATTTATCAGTCATCAGTAGAAAATCTAAATTGATTTGACAAGGGCATGTCGCAAACAGTCAGCGCTATATTTAAAATGAGGCGAAGTGTGGTTGTCATCCATTTTCATGGATATAAAAATAAAGGTGAAACTTAAAAACATGTAGAACGAAACACTGGACTATATTTCAGTAAGTAATAATAGTAATAAGTTTAAATCATTTTAAATCAAAATGTAAAATTATAGAAAAATAAAAATGTGGAATAAAAATAAAAAATTATTAAAAGAAATAATAAAGCACATTTTAAAAAAGGTAAAAAAACAACCAGAAGACTGTAGTGCTTTTCTTCAGAAATTACTCGTTAATTCATTTACTCATCAATGAAGTGTAACATGCACGGAGAGTTCTTTTTTTTTCTCTATAAATAAAGCTCTCTGTCGACCAATTAACGTGTGTGTACATTTCATCAAATACAGGAACACTGCATTTATGTCCGTTAGTCACATTTTTTTTAAGTTCAGTAAAGTTACATAAACATTCTGAATGTTCTATAATATTTTAGAATCTACAATATAATGCAAATTATTACATTAACACGAAAATGTCATCTTCATGTAAAAAACCAAATTAAGCTGTGTGGAAAAAACGCGTTAATTAAACGAGTGAATTATAAAAGTGGAAAATTAAAAAAGATGATTAGCAAAATTTTAATGTCTAAAGTCAAAAATAAAATTTTAATTTAAAATACTAATAGCACATTAAACGGTAAAAAGATATTAATAATATGATATATTAAAATATTAAAATTATCCATCGATATCATTTATTTACATTTTCCTGCAAAGAATAAAATACTCCTTTCTAAAACCAGATAATTTAACATGAATCGACCGCATATGAACTTTCTCATGTTCATATGAACTTTCTTGCTCGAAATGCCTGTCGCTATCACCTGACAAAATATCGACCTTTCCCGGCTCGACGTACATGTGTGTCCCTAACCGTCGGGGGGGGTAGAAAATCAGTCGCTGAATATAGCTCGTGAAAAAGTCAGTGCGAAATGTGATCATACCGAAGGGTTAAAGGACGCGCGTGGGGATGTACGTATTTGCGATTAATTGCGAAAGTGACTGCCGATGACTTTCTACGATCGACTATTTCGAGCCATTTGACATTTTCAGGATCCTGATTAACGGCCGACACGGCCTCGCCCTGCCTGCCTATCGTCGTCTAATGACGCACCCTCTTGTAGGGTGCATACCGCCACCCTTCTCTTTGGCCTTCGCGCCCAACGGTTATGGGGGTTGGATGACTGGGGTGAGAATATGGGTCACGGCTGCTTCTTGCGCGAAAGACATGCGTCTTCTTTGTAGCAGGAAATTAGATCAAGCGTTTCTCGATTACACACGAATAGCGAGCCAAGTTGAAAGGGTCTGACTCTGATATAACATTTCCAGATGCAAATATGGATTTTTATATTCTAAAGGTACCCATATGACATTTAGAGTAACAGTAGTGCCATTAATGGCATCATTGAAGAAGATTTTATAATAATATTGTAGTGGCTAAATTAAACGAATATAAAATAAGTAATAATCAAATTTTGAGCCATTTGATCGAAAGTCTCAAGAGAATGGAATTATTGAAAGATAAAAAGCGTCATGACTCGACCTAATTTCATGATCTGTGCCGTATATGGGCTACTGGGTATAAGGTCACGCAGCATGAGGGAGGCGTGCGTGCGTTTGCGCCGCGTGTCGCCGTCACGGATTCATCACGCTTGTTGTGCGACTGCGTGGTCGATTTCGTGTACCTGGACCAAGCTCTCTGATGCCTGTAGAGTAGAAAGAGAGAAAAGATACGAGGGAAATGAATATAATACTCAATTAGGCTCAGATTACGAGATATCTGGAACGCCTTATTCGTCGCAGTGCAACTAATTCTTGATACTTGAAATTAGTTTTGCTATATAAATCTAACGGATTGTCGATAAATTAAAGGCTCCATTATCGCTCAGCTTTGAATAGAGTAATTAAATAGAGTAATAAAATTAATTTGTATTTAATTCAAAGTAAATTTTAATTTGATGGAATTTTAAATCGAGTTCGTGATTAATTATCAAGATGTTTAATGTTGAAAATTAGGAAGATATATAAGTTTATCAAAAGTCTGATCAAATTTTCGCTACAGATAAATCGTCCCCAAATTGTTTAAAAAACATATCTACAAAGTCAGAAATCTTTATGCTGTAAAGGTTTGGCATATAAGAGAAATATTCCCGCAAAATTCCATCATGTAATAGTTCTGCAAATAAAATATTCAACAATTATTATAATTTATGAAAGAAATCGTTATTGGACGAACTCTATCGTCAGTTACAGTCGACCGCTACACAAGTCGTCACAGAAGCTAGTATAATCCACTTAGAGACGTTACTCGCTTATCGACGCATAATTGGTAATTGGCAGTAACATGAGGACCCGCGCGACCGAATTTCCCGTGAAGGAGCTTAATGGAGATCAACGAGGTGGAGGGCGAGCGTCATTCAAATGAGGAGGTCGTGAGAGTGCGAGGGCAAAAATTATGTCACAGGGCATCGCTCAACCAGCCTGTCGTTAAGTCAGCGCGAGATTAACATTTCAATACGTCCATTTATTCGTGATTTCGATCTTGGTTAAATCTCAAAAATTAAATATTATTGAACAATGTACAACACAATATTTATTCTAAAATTATTGTGGCAATTAACTCCATTTAAACGGCAAAATAATTAGAATTTAAAAAGATTTTGTTAAACAATTAAAAATGATTACTCAAAAATAATCATAAATTAATTTATCAAATTAAAAGTTACACTGCGTGAAATCGAAGAGAACTGCTTACAAGGATATTAATAGCGTATTCTAAATCTTCTATTTTGTATTAACGAGCGCCGGTCGAAGCGCGCACACATCTACGCGGATGAGTTATTATTATCCTGTTCGCGGTAACGTGTATTTTTCTCGGATATGCGACGAAGCCCCGCTGAAAAATTCACGCCGTGATCGTCGCTATCGTCTCAACCTACTCGCATCTTAAAGATGCATCTTGAAGCATCATTTTATGCGCGAGACACGCCCTCGTAAATGTATATTGAATCTTTATGAACGTGACGAATGCAAAAGTAATAAATCACGTCCTTTGACAGTGCGTAAATCTCATTCTGCATATAATTATAGAAGTGTTGTTAAAAAAAGAGATAAATTGCAAAATAGTTATTATTCTGAAATAACAGAGTATCATAATTTTAAATATAATTTTTATAAATTTTGTAATTATTAGTTTGTAAAACCAAAATTATTATAATATATTAATGTACTAAACTCTGACGAATAAAAAATAACGACTGTATACTTCAACGAAGCTACGATTAAATGCCACTAGATTAATTAAGAATTTAAGATCAACAATGGCACGCTCGATAAACGTTCGGGACGGTAAAAGGTTGGTTCACGCTTCTATGATTAATTAGGCAATTAGGTGATCGCAATGGCGTTTATCTCGTACGGTCCTGAACCTTTCTAAGGCAGGTCACGGTTCCCGACGAAGTCGTCGTTCCTTTGGTCGCTATCTTTGGCACGCGCCGCTCTGGCTTGGACACATTCGGATCACCCCGAATTCCACTTCGCGAATTTTGTAGCTTTCACGACGCGAAATTGAAGACACGACCGTAAAAACTATTTAGATCACCGGTATAAAAAAATATATTGATTATTGATATATATTAATTCATTAATTGCAAATGCTGTGTACACATTTAATAAATTACGGTACGTTATAATTGCTGTCATTATTGAAATTACTGGTTGTTGTTAATTGAAGAAAATAATAAAATTGATATAATATAGCTGACAAAGGAAAATCCATAGTATAAGTGTAGAGTATAGACTACTGGAAATACACACGGAAGCAAGATGGCACGCGGAAAAAAGTCAATAAATGGTAGTTTATTATGTTTTCTTTGTTTTAAGGTAACCTGGCTTGTATTTTTTATTAGTTTTAAAACACAAATTTATAAGAGCGAAACTGTATAAAAAAGAGCAAAAGCGCTATGCGGAGAACCAAATTCTAAAAAAAAGAGAAACAGGAAAAATATATTTTGTTCAGAAAATTTTTTGCTGAAAAATGAAATATTAAAGAACATAGAGCAGAAAAAACCTCGAAAGAGTGCCTTACAAGCACTGAGTCTGCAGTTTCTCGTCGCGGAATGGGTATTATGAATTATTTTCACGTAGTCATGAGGCAGCTCGACGCTGTCCACAATGAAAAATACACAAAGAAATTCTAGTTTCATAAGCACTGCCTTCGCAATCGTTGCTCGTTGGCGTACGTTGCGTAGCAAATTGCGGTCGGAATCGCGCGGCCATTGGAATCGTAAGTTCCAGCGGGTTTCCAGCGGGTTCCCAGCTGTGAGAAAAATCATGCGTGACACGCATTTTCGCGCACACACGTGCGTCGAAGAGAGAGAGAGAGAAAAAGAGCCGGCCAGAATGAGAGAAAGGGGGGAAGAGCAGGTAGTGAAAATCAAACGGTTGCACATCGAGGCGAATCCCGAAACGCGATCGGTTGATCCCTCCAGACTCACATATCGAACCCGATTGCGTCTCCCTTATCCCGACCGAAAGATCTCACGAGACCATCCGCGCACTGTTCATTCACTGTGTCACCATGTCTGTAACACGTATCACGGTATTATCACCGCGTCACGCGGGATGCAGCGATCGGCGCCACCGCGCGATCGACTGCGCTCGCTACGCGAAAAGGACGACTGGGAGAACGACGAAGAAGGAGAACGAACTTGGGTGGCAAGGGAGCAAAGAGAACGGGGTGAAGAGGAGACAGCGAGGAGAGGAAGAGAGATAGACCGACGAGAGAGAAAGAGAGAGAAAGTGCGCGCGCGATTGTTCGCCGATGCAGCCGACAGCACGACTGGCGGCGGCGGCGGCCCACCGCACCTCTGCACATCCACCCACGCTATATCGATCTCTCCCGTCCTCCGTCGTCGTCGCACCTCTCCTCACCTCACCTCTCGCTATACTTCTGGCGGTGTACTCGCGCGCACCAAGAGCGCAGTGTGGCGGCGGTGCCCGCGATTCGGCGAGGTTGCTGCTGCTGCTGGTGGTGGTGGTGGTGATGGTGGTGGTGGTGGTGGTGCAGTCGAGTCGAGCTCGGGCGCAATTGTGTGTTACGCGGGGATGGGCGCGTGCGCAGGTGTGTACGCGTGTGTATGAATGAATAGCGAAATCAGCGACATGTATATGTGAGAGGACGACTGGGTAATAGTAGCCGGGCGGGTAAGTGGGCGGGTGCATCCTGGATATACAGGGTGCTGAAGAGATGCGGACTCTTCCGCAAACTTGTAACTAATTTTCACTCGGTCCTTCTCTTTTTATATGTTACGCCAACTTAAAAAAAAATTAGATACCTTGGTATAATGAAAATTTCGTGATAACATGTTTTCAGATTAATTAGTTTTTCCCCGGAGAGATCTAACGATAGAAGATCGCATATTTGTGGCGCGCTAATCTTTTCATTTTTTGTTTTAGGAAAAATGCACACAAGAAAATGTAAAAAAAATATGAAACATTAATATAAAGCAGAAAACTTTTCAGGTATATCTAAATTAATTTATAAGAGGATGCAGCGCCCGTAAATTGTACGTGACGAAACGTTGAGGAATTTTACGTCTCGGTGATTTCTATACGGGCGGATTCCGCCGCGACACGATTGCTTGCATTAGCAATTAGAAGTCTTGCACGATGTACGCGTGAGTTTACGTAATTTCTCTCTAAGTAACAATGTCTGTACGTCGCGAGTGTATAACCGTGCAACCGATCGGGTGCTGCATCGCTAGGGAAGATTAGGATCGTATAGGAAAAAGTCGAGATGCTTTCAAATGGGAGGAGAAGGCTCGACCGGTTCTCTCGGTTTCCTTCTCTTCCATTTCGGCGTCCATTTTGCCGGCAGATGAATTATGTAAGGTCGAACGTGAGGATGCAACGCGAAAGATAAACCGTTTTATCGCGATCGAGATTTCACACGTACGAAATTCAATCCGCGAAACGTCAAACGTTTACACGTTGCATAATTCGAAATGAGAAGGATTGTATGTCAAACAAAATCCATCTGAAATAACTTTTAATTTACCGATTGCTGTCTGGAATTAATGGATTCTGTGTTTCTACAATTTCTTTTTTTTATATAATCAAATAAAAAATTTATTTTATTATTTTAATTGAATATTTAACTTTTTGATATATTTTATATACCATAAATGCTTCATGTGCACATAGATATAAAATATTATGAATTAATCAAGAGGTTTTATCTATTGCATTGATTATAAAAATATATTCATACAAATTCGGAACGTTAAAGAACTCACGAGATTACACAGCGGAAATATTATTGCCATTAATACAAGTTGTCAAAGTTCTGTCATGAAGAAGTCGTTCTCAAAACTCTAAAATAAGTTAGTTGTTTATTACATACTGTGTACTCTTTGATTCTTATCCAAAAGTAAGAATAAGTAGACTGCAACCAACATCGTTTTTAGACATTCATGCGCTGCCCGAATTCTACATTTACGACCAGCACTGCGAAATCATAAAATGTGAAAATTTGCACATTTGCGTGTGTGTATGTGTGCATGTGCATGTATATGCATATGTCTGCAGCAAATTGGTTATTCATTCAGCTACCGCGCAAACTATTTCCGTACAACCGGCTGCCATCGCACGTGCTCGTCTTTGGCTTTTGCGTATCATATATTAAAATTACTTTAGTCCTTTGTGAATCCTTTAAAGTCATTTCAATCCATATCTTTATTAATGGGAATATAAAAGATAGAAAATATTCTTTTCTCTGACGTTTCTTAAAGTTTCGAAATAAATATCATTTTTATCGCTAATAATTTTCGAGAAAAGACCTTTAATGCTTTACGCAAATTTGCATTATTGCCCATAATTCGTTCTCTAAAGAGAGATCCAAATGTTACAAGATATAATTTATGGGTACTCAATGAAGTTATTATTTTCATTGTTCATCGGCTTATATCGTATGCGTTTGACAAAGGAAACCTTTAAAAGGTTTATACTCGATGTGTGCGGGCTAGACCGCTCGTAATGTCGTAATAGTAATAACGATAGGACAGTTCGTCTAACGGTTACACAGTACCACGAACAGGCTGTAACCGCGGAGAACTGTCGTAAACAGTTTGGTAGCGCGGTGGTACCAGGCGACGGAGACACAAAGAGGCAAGAGAGGGGCCGAGAGAGAAAAGAACGTCACTTCCGGCCCATTAAGACTGTCAAGGGTCGCGCGAATCGTGCGCAGGAGGCTAATTATTCTGGGGACAGTGTTTCTCATCTTCGATGATTAGCGTACTCTTTTTTTTTTTTATTTATCATCTAACGATTTTGTCAATCTTTTTGATCAATAATTTTTTATCCTGTCCTATCTGGCTGATTCATCTTTTTAATGTCACAAAGTTTAAACTCACAAAAAAAATCTTAAAAAGTTCTTTATAATGAGATGTGCGGAATGTATTGCTTTTTGAGATGATTCTCAATCTTAATCTTATTTTCTTTCAAACTTTATATTTAGTAATTTTAGTTTATCTGTTAGAAAAATAAACATGGAAATTCGTAATAAGATGATGAAACTTACCTGATTTGCGCGTGGTAGGCGGGAGTGGTGTGTTCGGTGTGCGTGGTCAAAAGTTCCGCAGGATTGTTGGCCATGTTTATTGGATGTCCTACCGAATGCGTGATCGGTTCCAGCAAAAGAACGCCGGGCGTCGCCGGCGACGGTTGTGGACGACCTAACAACGAGACGCGTACTTTTTCTCTACCTTCGCTGAAATAAAAAAAAAAAACGCAATTTGTTAGTACAAAAATATCATATTGGATTATAATCAATGGAGTAAAAAGTATTTTATTTGTGGTCCCCACAAACTTAAAATAAAATAATTTTTTACTGATAATTAGGGTATTGTTAAAATTTTAATAAAGAAGAACTGCAAAAGTTAAGTTCCTTTCCTTTTCTCGCTGAGTATATTGCTTCCGCGTTCTTCATTAAAACTACTATTTAACGACCGTCTTTGTATTCAGAGAACCGGCAAGTCACGGATAATAAAGTGAAGGGTGGATTTCCGCCACCCTCGCAAGATCGCAAAAAAAAGTGCGCTGAGCGAAATTTAACGATTTAACTTCCGCTTTTGTCGCCACGCCTCCTCGCGTGTCCTGCCGTCAGAAGCGTGCAGAACCCTTCCTTCAAAACGCCCGCGGTGCACGCACATATATGACTCTCATGTATAAAGCGGCTAATCTTTCATTGGCTGACTGAAGGATTAACGTGTCCATAGCGATAAATAAATTTTTCCGCTCGAGTAATATTTTTTATAATTTTGATCAAAATAAAATAATAAAAATATTAGAAATTTCTCTATGCTTCATGTAAACGTACTTTGAATTACATTTTGAAAAAGATTGTATTTTTCAAATTTTATTTTAAAAACACCTTAAAGGAGTTTCGATAAAGTAATTGGCTTTGATTCCATCTTACGCCCGGAGGCAGCGACCTGAGCGTACGTCTGCTTGGCGTGCGACGAAATGCAAGTCGGTCGTCTGATTGCTCGTTTGCCGCTTACATAACTTTCCAACGACGTCATCCACGTTACGCGTCGCGGTGCAGCGACGTCGGCGGATCGAGAGATCGAAACGGGAGATTGCAATACGTACATAATACAGGCAGGATGCAACGGAATCGCGACGAAAGGGTTCACTGCTCTACCACGAAACCGGAAACTCTGATTTCACCTCAGTCCAAAGTATTTGTAAATGTACATAAAAAATTTACTTGAGAGATAATGTTGATCATAATTTTGTTACTTTCAAAAATTTCTATGTAATTTAATGCAAAATTATAATTTTCAAAAAAATAAATAAGCAAAATCGAGCGATAAAAAATAGTTAATGTGCAAAAATGAGCTTCTTTTCATCTCACAACACCTTGAAACTGGAACAACATATGTCACTTTGTGACATGAATAGAGAATTGAAAGAAATGTCGCATATTGAGATACAAAACGTTTATTCTTTTACCTTCATGGCTGCGGAGTGATATCGGTCGTTTCAAATTCCAGATATTGATTTTGCTTATATTTAGTATGTTCCATATTTTTAAGGTACCATTATTTATAAATCAAGGCGTTATTATACAGCTACATTGGTTAATTTTGCCACTAAAAAAGTAGTTTCACGAAAATTGACGAAATTCGCCAATTAAGTATTCTTTCCCTTAATCATTCAGAATTGGCCGTGTATTTACTCCGCAGAGAAGGTTAATTCGCGATAATTACGAAAGTTAACCCCGTTAGTTTAATCACGAGGATTCAAGACAAAACTTGATCTTTTCGCATGCAATCCATTTTCGCAAACAATACTTCCTTACGATATATACGGCTGCGAAGTGCCATCATTTGGCACACAGTCGATTTGATTATGCGCGCGACGAGATTAACGGGAGCGGTATCAGAGGAAACGCGCGCGAGAATAACGACCCTGTATAATCTACGAGCAGTTTCATCGTTTCCATTCGTTCGTCGTACGTTTTGATTTTTGCGGAAATCCGCGTGTACACGTGTTGCACACAAGTGGCACTCGGCCAGCGCGCGTAAAGATTGCCAACTATCGAGAGTGCACATCAGGACGGTGGCTTTGTTATGAATCTCTAAATCCGCTTCATAATTCGCGCAATGAACAATCGGCGGACAAGAGCTCTCCCTGGAAAGCGTAATATCTAAAGTGGACTTCTATCTCTGTCTGTCCACATGCCTAAGATGAATGATCTCTTGCTATTGTGAACGATTCGCGTTGGCGAGTTCCGAGAAGCAAATTGAAATACGGGGAAAATAAAAAATATAAAGATGCGAGGAAATATAATGTATATTTCAATAAATCGAAAAGTTAAAAATTGTAAATAAAATTAAAGAATCTCTCTTAGAATTTTTATTAACATATCTCAAATGAAATATAAAAGTATTAAATATAAAAGTATTTAAAGAGGAGGGTTACGTTATAATTTTCCTTGTTTAACATGCAACATATTTATTTTTCTCGATATTTAATTTGGCAATTAAACTCTATGAGATTGCAGCATATGAAAACCGTTAAGGAGTTTATGCGCGATGCGGCACGTAAGTGTACTGAATATGGTTAACTGTTGTACCGCGATGCATCAGTAATGCATTTTCGCTCGCCTTGACACTTCTATGAAACTTGCATGAGCGGGCCGATGCAATTACAACGAGCATCTCCCTGTGGACGCATACCTTTTTACCTAAATGCCAGAAATATCATTTAGGGAAATAAAACGCTGGAGATAAAACGCTGAAAATATGAAGCGTTCTAGCACCGCCGGATGCTCTCTAATCTACGTACAGTCAATTTTCCGAACACACAAAGATAAGGATTAAATAGAGGAGAACAAAGGCTAAAAATGCCTAGTTTTTCCCGAAGTGTTACTATGCTCGAGAGTATTGCGTCACTAAATTACACCATCTTATTGCTTGCGGGCAGGTCGATGGGTCCGGGACACGCTGTATAAGTGTACATCTACTTCTCACACTCGTGAAAATTCGATTCGATGAATATCCTCCAAGGGGTTATATCATCGGTTTTAGATGATGGAGGTAAAGGAGGGCAGACGCGCAAGGAAAACGATCTCGAGAAGAGAAATTGGCTGCACTTTGAAGGGCACGCCGCTAGAGCGTTATGGGACTCGAAGAATGTAGAGATATTCGAGTCAGAGTGCATTTCGCAAAGAGCAATGTCATGAATAAATTACGAATGTCGTGCAGCGGAAATAAAAATGCAAAGCTCATATAATTTAACGTGTCCGTGAAAAATATTATAAACATAAAATTTAAGAAATGCGAAATAAAAATACGAAATTTATATAATTCGAAAAGTCTGCGAAAAAATTAATAACTCTAATTTATAACAACAGCAGTAATAGTTTAAATCGTACGCTCCTGTCGCACGCAAATGATGTGAGCAGCAGTCCACGAACGTTGTTCGCACGAGCCGACGCGTGAACGATAAAATTCCGACGCGAGTGCGCCGGGCACGATGTGATGAGTCATCCGCCGATAAAAATTGCGCGTTCGGCTGGGAATAGAATTAACGAGGTATTTATTTTGCACGATAAATAGGCCGTCACGGCAATCTCATGCGCGCGCTCGATAAGCCACTGAATGTTTGGCGTCGACGAGCGTGTCAACCTTCGCTTCTCGCTACTGATTACAAGACTCGAATTCATTGCTTTGATAGGTGCGCTGTTACTTGCGATATTGCAGTTTATGTCAAGCTATGTCGAATGCATCAGCCTACAGTTATATTCTACTATCTCGCGTGAGAGTTTGTATGTTAATAATTTAATGTTTCGCGCTAAGAGATTGAGAGATATTTTATTTAACTTCCACTGAAAAAGATTTTTAATTCTACAACTTAATTGAACATATTCTCGTTATTCCGTCCAATAGTGTAAACTTTATACTCTTCGCATTTAGAAAAAATACACGTATCATACATTTGCCGATCGATGTAGGTCGCGAGAGCGGTTTGTCCTCGAACGAGGATCGCCTCTGAAAAAGGGAGAACGATCGCGCGAGAATCGAGGACTCGATCGTCAGAATGTGCTTCGAGGGAGTCATGATCTTGCGCAACATCCCGCCGGTCGCGCATAATCGACCAAAACGAGTCGATGAGGATCGAAGCAGGGAGAGGGACCGAAAACGCGGACCGGACGAGGCTCGGAACCGGTTCTCGACCACGGTCGCCGGCCGTGGAATCGATTCTGCGCGTCGATAACGATTCCTTCGTAATGCGCGAGGAAAGTGCACGGAGTTACACACGGAATGTGTACCTTTCGATGAAGCTGTCGCTCCAAAGTTATGATCCTCGACAGGCCTTCGCGGGAGGAATTGATAAAGCAAACAAGACGGCTTAGCACGGGGATTTACCACCGCGCGATAAGGATGTGAAATTCAAACCCTTGGGTTCTGGAATCTAAACCTTTCGGAATCGAATATCTCGAAATAAACCTCTAGCATATCCAGAACTAAAAATTAAAAATTACGCTCAGCTATAAAGCTTAGCGAAAGAGTAAAAATATACGGAAAAGCTTAAGATTCAGAGCACCTTGTATATTTTCGAATTTTAAAACCACTGAAAATTTAGACTTTTACTTCACTGAATTGTAAAATTCTGTTGCAACAAGTAATATTTGTTTGAGCGGATAGTTTATATAATTTACACGCAGATGCATGCCCATTGTTGTTTACCCAGCAGCATTGAGTCTGGCGTCATCGAGTAGTTAAACACCTCGCAAGAGCGATTCAGGCCTTGAGTTTGTGACATCATCATCCTAAACGCCTCTAATCGCTTCATTCACGATCATACCAAACAACCCGTTATTTTTCTCGACATTATTTCGGGAATTGCGAAAAATCGTTCATTTTCGCAATGCGAAAAGAATTTTAGTATTTAAAACTAAATGTTCTTTATGCATGTTAAAAAATTGATGTTAAATATTTTGTAAAATAATAATATTCAAGGTATATGGAAGGTTTATCCGAGCAAACTTTTAATTAAATTAGAGACCCTAATTAAAAATATTATCAGAGCAGAAAATTAATACAATGTTCGAGAAAAATACACATGCGTTGAAAGCGAAACAGTTTCATCGCGTTCGCGCGAAATTTATTCAATATCATTAATTATAATTCTGTTTGCGAAAGAATGTATTCTAATTCCATGTGGCGGTACTTGAAATTAATAAATGCCAAGTTACTCGCCGCAAGGTTGCGGAACGATAAGCACAACACGCTATTCTAAATATACGCATGCACTCGTGCGAGATGTTAAGAGACCATTTTCTATGAAAATCGTATTCAATGAGGATCGATAAAGGAAAACACGACTCGTAAACAAGTCGCGGTACGTCCAATCCATGAAAATCCAAACGGACGAAATCGTTCATGTGTGCAACTAATAATTAGCAATTAATAGCCGAGATTAGTGATGCAATTGAGGTACATATTGATTCACAATCAATTTTACTCTGTTTTTTTCTCTTCTTTTCTTTCTTTTCCTGCGTAATTTTGGCTGCGAGCTCGAATTGGCTCGCTCCAATTGTGCACTTTTATAAGACGCATAAAATACTTAAGCAAATATTTTATCGCGTCGTGCATCTCCCTGGCGTGACAGGCGATGCTTGGGAAAGTACTAAGAGCCACTTTTGTAACAAAGAAAGAAAAACAGAGAAAAAGAGAGAGATAGAAAGAGGATTTGTTATTCGCGAATGTTTGCCTTGAAACGTTGCATTTTCACGTAAAAAACAATTTCTTCGGAATTTTTAAGCGATAATTTATGATAAATCAGTCCATTTTTATTTTTTACAATTCTTTAGTGGAGACTTTTATATATGTTATCTATGTATCTACCTAATGTATAGTTAATATTTTGAATCTGACACATTGTGTATAAATATTCAAAAGTACAAAGGTTGATAATGATTTTCCTATTATAATGTAAAGCAACGCATATTTCGTGACGTGAACATTTGTGAGTTAATCATGCGTGCTTTCCGCGTACGAGGACGCGAACGATCGATAGAACCTTTTTTTCCTTCGAATGCACCACGATTTGCATTTCGATATATCGTGCAATAGCACACTCAGGCAATGAGACAAAAAATATTATCAACGATGAACCTTCAATTTCACGTTTTATGAGTATGACGTTGTTCGTTTCGTTTGTTTGCATTGAACAAGTGATAATTTGTGTGCTTCTCTATTGATATATATATATATATATAGATGATTACAGATAAAATAGTTTGTTCGATAAGATTAATGGTTCGTTAACGAACACTCGTTAATGAAATATTGGCTATTAGGAACTTATACATAAAATGTTTCGTTAAATCAAATAAATATCATTTTCAGAGAAATTATTAAAGTTAGCAATAAAATACTTTAAAATTTGGGATTTTCCAAACAAATGAGATGCCGTTGCCATATTCTCAGAAGTTTAAGATGAAAATGAAATCGCCGCGATTTTATTAAAGCTAAATACGCGTAGCAATGATACAAGCAATTGCTCCAACAAAATTCTTAGAGACGTGTTCAATCTAAAACAAAAATTATAGTCAATTTACAATTAAAAGATGAATGAGTTTTGGTATACGGCGGTGTGCGAGCATGACGTTTCCAGAGAAACGACAGAGAGAATGGCTGCAGTGTGTCAAGATGGCCTGTTACTATGGCGACCACTGAGCACCGGGATCTGTGCGTCTCTTTCCGCGTGTCCTCTCACAGGTAGTGACGGCGCTGATACCGGCGCGAGAGAGCTATCGAATACTTGTAGCGCGTGTATCGATCTTTCGCCATTTCCTATTGTCCGCGGCAACGTCGATCCTTGCGGACAGTGACAGTCTGTACAATATCGTAACTCAAGTACAGCTAATAATCGTAAAAAATTCTCAAATAATAAAATAGCGTATGCAATCCTTACATTAAGATAGAGAATCGCTAACTTTAATTTCTTTGAAAATGACGTTTATCGGAAATTTAATAACGCAAAAACAAGCAGTCCACAGTCAACTTAATTAAAGATCAAGATAAATCTAGGATTAATCTATAGAATCAATAAAAAACAAATAAAATCAACCTATAGAATCTTATTTAAGAACCTATAAAATCAATCTAACGTTAATTCAGGACTAATTCACGACTCGGGAATTATCTGACTTGGATGGTGTTTGTCTTGAACAATCTTAGGTTTACTATAATTAATTACGAGCTTGTGCTTTGGGCTTGACACAGAATTTTAGTGCTTTTCTTAGTAATAAAATGACGCTAGAATAGTTTGCACAATGTTCAGAATATTAAAAAAATTTTTGAACGCGGTTTTTTCTAATATTCTTACGCTTAATTATATCTTGTAAATAAAGTTTTTATTCAATTCATTAGCGACTCTAGCTGCTGATTTTGAGGGCGATTGCTGCTCACCGCCGGTGTTTTCCACCTTCAGCCACCCCCGTAGACACCGGTAGCCTGTCCCTTTCGCAATCTTCCTACCAGATCGATGCGAGTCTGCTATTAGGGACAGACTCGCCGGCGACGCGATTCGATCGGCAACAACGCGACCTCTCACCCGAGTCGGCGTTCGATTAAGGATATACAGGGTGAGTCGCTCTTTGACTCGAATTTAAATGAATCGAACTTTAACGTTTCATATACTAGTTACAAATCACACCATTAAAACTGTCAATTCATTCGATATCCTCGAGACAATTTGTCGCAAAGGACATTTAGTTTGGAAATTGCACATCTCTAATTTATGTGGCATAAGTCAAAATGTTGAAAATTATATCAAACGTTAACATGCTTGAATAATAGAAATATTTCTAGAACAATAAATATTTGAAATAAAAAATAGCAACTCAACAACAGGCAAACTGCTCTTTCAACAACGCTGTTAATTTTGATTCGTCATATTTTAAGTCGGCTTGTCAAACCCCAGGCGAATGTCGTAAACATCGACAGCGATTGTCTATGTATACGTGTGAACTATGAAAATTGTCTTTTCACCCGTAAATTCTATAGACAATGCGTGATTCACGTAACCAACGCTAATAGTCAACCTATGTCAAAAAAACCCTTTTCCAAACTTTTTTTCAAAACGCTGAACTTTCCTTCTAATTATTTTCCTGACATTATGCTATTTTTTTGTTAAATAGAATATCTGGTAATTGATGGTATAAGCAATGAATAAATAATTGCTTCACACAATAAATTGATCTCGGCATAATTGACAACAGATTTCTTTGAATATTTTAATAAATTTTGAAATCAAAACTTAATGAATAAAATAATTAATAAATCAATACTTAATTTAACTTCTCATCAAGTCATTTATATAGAAAAAAATCTTAAAAATATTTCAGATGCACCGACAAAATTCTACTCAAGAAAAAAAATAACACAACAGGTTTTCCCTCGTCCTGTAAATTCCATTATATCCTAAACTTGTTCGGGGAGTTAGCTCTCTCACTGGGCGTGTACGCACCTTTCCAGTCACCCTGTAGCTCGCACCGGCGAACGGAAAAATCGAGCGCGTCTTTTGTGCGATCGTCGCGATCAGAAGCCGTCGCCGAGAGAGACGATTTAGGATCTCTCGGTTATTTCGATCGGCACAGCTCCGAAAATTACGGGGCGAACGTACGTAGCGTCGCCGGGGGGAACGCTTATTACCTGGCGGATGTCGCACGCGCACGGCGTGGTCTCTAATTCCACGGGGCCGGGCGGTCGATCGATCTCTCTCTTTCTCGCAGTCAACGCTCTCCTTTCGAGAAGGACCCGCTTCGTCCTCGCGCGGGGAAACTTGACCGACAACGCGACTCCGTGCTCGTCGAGAGGGCACGAGCGTACTGACGGCTGCCTTCTTTTACTCCGCGACGCCGCGCTCTTGCGTTCCTCGCTTATCCTGATTCGCAAAGGGGGGGAAACAGAGGATGGAAAGATAACGAGAGAAAGAGATCGGGTGGGAGAGAGTACGCGTACGCACACGCACGTCGCGACGTGCGCTAAGAAGGATCGGGCGGACGTAAGGGCGACTGTAGAGAAGGAGAAAGAAAAGGCGCGGGTGGCGAACCGTTCGCGGGAACCGAATGTGTGTGCGTGCACCAACACACGGAACAGGCGGTAATTCACGGACAGACAACTCCAACTGGCTTCTGCGCGCTCCGACTGCACTCGAATCACTGAGCGGCGTGGAGCGTGTAACGCAGGCGCTCCTCTTTGCTTCTCTAACCGGCTCGAAAACCGTGAGGGTGCCGGCATCTGTCGTCTCGTCTACGAGATCGTTTGCACAAATCGATTTTTCGAACCGCAGGTGTTTCACTTAACGAGATATAATAATAGTAAAATTAAAATTTTTTTAATTAATAAAAAATAATATTTTACTGGACACACAGATCTTTATCTTAGAAGACGAATTCAAAAGAAATCTGTTCTCTAAGATAAAAAAAAAATAAAAAGATACAATAATCCAAAAAGAAAAGAAAGATGATGTTCTCAAGAGAAACACATATGCATTTCAAAAAACAAAAAAGATAATTTTTTCTAAATAATAATTTGAGCAAAAATTATAGAAGTATGTTCTATGATAATATTTGTGCTGTCTTTGGATATTTGTCATAAAACAGCATAAAATTACCATACAATTGTAATTATTGCAAATACAAAATATTTTACTGAAACTGAAAAGCTTATTTCCAAAAGCCACTTTAAATCTATCGAATAATGCATATCAGAAAAGGAGATATAGGGGGAGAGCTAAAGGGTAAAGCACGTTCACTGCATTATTCAGTAGCGATACTCACCGCGTGTGCCACGGTTTACGCTTTCAACAAAGCTCGTAACGCAAGAATCACGCGCGTGATTACAAAATCTTCGACATACGTAATCGCGATGATCTCACCGGCACAAAAACGAAAAGAAAAGCTAACTATCATTAACGCAACTTAGCACTTTGCATTTTTCGTACTTTGAAAAATTACATTCATGATCGCGCTACGACGATCGGCACAACTGGCCTACAGGATCGAACGATTGCAGAATATTATCAGCGTCTTAAAGCGTTCGTAATCAAGTCGTAATCTTATCGTCACGTAATATTGCTGTAACACGATAACGCATCTTTTCAAGTTCCAAGTGCGCGAATTTTGTTGCCAAATTTATTTTGAGCATATTCTTTTATAATTATGTACTAATCGAATAAAAATATTCTATTTTCATTTTCATTGCTTTCTATTATATTTATAATTCCTTGTTAGTTTACGTTAACATTTTTTTATTATGTTTCCTCAATTTAAGTTAAAATAATTATTTTTATTATGTTATCCCGATTTTATTCCGAAATGCTAGAACAAATTTATATGTCTTGCATAACTAAACGTAATATGAAATATTACGAGTCTTTCTGAAACTTTATGAACTCGGAACATAAGGAATACCTTTGTATAATGAGACAGTCGAAGTCATTCTCTTAAATATGTTCTGCATTCCTGGAAGACGACGTGTCATCCCGGGAGTTACCTCTATATCTTCACCCACGCGTGTCTCTCCTAATAAGCGGCTACTTATCGCACGGCGCAATCATCATCGTGTTTGATACGGTTAAACGGCAGTACTCGCGCCGTGAATATTTAATAATATCTCCGACGTCAGTCACGATCGAAGATGAAATGTCACGAAACATCGGGCTACAGCCGAAAGATAAATGTAATCATAGAATGCAAAAGATCTTGCAAAAAATATACTCGAATATATCGCAAATTATATGTGGTATATAATATAGTAAAAATGTGATAGACACATAGACAAGATCAATAAAGTTAAGATTGCATTTAGCACAAATTCAAAAACAGATTTAGGAAAATATACAATCGGATTTAATAAAATCGAGTAAAACGTGAATTTCAATTTGGCGTAATTTAAATTACGTTTATAACAAATCGAAAGAAAATGCAATCAAAGCGCGTTTAGTGCTTAAAATATAAAATCATGTTTTGTCGTATATCGAATATAAAAGATGAAAATTATTGAGCTAGAAAATGTCAATTAGAAATATTTAATATTAATATATTTTACAGCTCTAGAGATATGTAGATAATATATAATGTTCATAAAATAAATCATTAAAATACTATCAAATAACAAACAATTTAACTCACCAAAATATTCATATAATTCTTTGCAAAATCTTTGTGCGGTTGAATGCAAAGATTATTTAGCAAGAATGTGAACATTTTGTAACTATTTTCCCCCTTTTGTTATTTTAAGAATTAATGAAAAAGAGCGGATAAAACATATTTGTGCTCCTTTAACGCCAGAAGTTTCTGATTAGGGCAGATGTATTGCAAAATGCACATTAGTATTAAGTCGACTCGAGCCGGTATTCTGTTACGTTTAACGATGAACATCTGTCGAATAGAACGGGGGCGGACTGTAGCCAAGAGGGATTTCACGCGAAGCGAGATTTTGTACCACGTCACGTTGTCGATTTAACGAATCCATTCGATATTTACCGGCGTCAATTTCCGCACGATCTGGTATTAACCGATGCATGCACATGCGTATAGAAGTACAGATGTTATTTTGGTGCCGGGTATGCCGGATGACGTTACGATCCGCGCCATGTGCGTGGGCGGCTTTCGAAGATGCAATCTACCACGATAATCGGCTTCCACGATCGAATCTTTGAAACGCGAATTTACGAGTTGTTTCAGAAGCTCCATTTGCTCAAAAGAAATAAACTCACACGTGCATCATGTGTTCAACATATGACACAAGTTGAAAACAGCATTTTTCTCTCTTTTATCTTCAATTAAAATTATTGCGTAACATTATGATTAAATTTATATGTCGAAAAATGAACAAAAGTATGTTTTTTGAAAAAAATATAACGATGCATTTTTAATAACATTTTTCCTTAAAATTGGAATAAAATTAATGTGCCTACTCTTGAATCTAATTGTAGTAGTTCAAAAAATATGTCATTTAAAAGTAAGAAAAAAAGTAATATTTTTCATGTTAAAATAAAGATACGAAAAATATTGAGAATATAAAATAATGTTGAATTTTATGTTAAAAGATTATTACTTACTCAGTATCAGGCACAGGTATCATAGGAGGAGGTAGGCGTCCATTGTGGTCCAGGAAGTGATTGATTTCAGGTTCCTCTTGCACCGGCGTCTCATAGACGAGGGTTTCTACCATCGACCCTTTGCTCGAGCCGAAAGATACCCTAAACAATAAATTTTTTTAATATAGAGTAAACAAAAATATGATAAATACAAATATTAATAAAAAATTAATTCAATAAACTTATAATATTATACATAGTAATAATAGAATTGGAGCAATCTCGTTATATTTATCTCAGACATCCTGCACACAATCGGAACAGGTCACGTCTAGTTGTGAAAAATACTCATCATAAACCTCAGTTTTTCATCAGATGACCGCAATTGGCGACCGCAAGAGCGATATCAAAATCGAAATCCAGCGATCGCCACGGCGTCGGATTACGATCGAGCGGTGATCGAAATCGAGCCGACGTTTTGCGTCGCGTACACATGCCATTTATTTATTACTCGCTCCGGAAGCGGCTTCTCGAACCAGAAGAAACTGCCGAGTTCATGCTTCATCCAGCTGACGCTACCGTCATTCACGACCTGCATCTAGTGTATTTATATAGCTAGTTCTGGGTAACTTCATTTATATAGTACGATCACCCAATTTTATCAATGAATCAAGGTTGACTGCTGTTTGTTTCTGTAGAAAACTCATAAAGCTTTGATCGTAAAATAAATTCATCGTTTATTCCTTCCGTTTTAAACAAATTGTTTAAACTAACTTACTTCCGCAGTGATGTGAAACTACGATATATGATTACATTGCGTAAAATACTGCGTGAGTACAAGCGTCACATGATATCGATACGTCGCAAGAAGATTGAATATCGCCGATGTACCATTTACTTTGTGCGTTCGTACTAATAAGACAGAAAACGGCATTAGCGGATCACCGGCGCGGTGCAAACCGGTTTTCGCGCGTTCGCTGCATCGCGCTCGTGTGCGCGGCTTATTATTCATCGCTGCAACAGAGTTAATCTCGCAGTCGGATAAATTTCTCGATGCGGTTGGCTGCGTGTGTCAAGGAATCAATTAAGTCACACCGTCGCGAGAGATCGATAAGCCGCGTCAACCAATTTACGGCGCGGCAGATAGAACGAGAGATATATTTCTCCTTTTAATCGTTAGACACAATGTTGCAACAATATTAGATCTGTTCTGTGTTTGATTACATTTCTTTAAACCTGTCGTTTTTCCTTGCTTTCTATTTGCATAGAAGCGTAGCTATAAGCGTAACTGTGTACACATATATTCAGATGTGCTTTATGCTGGGGAATATAAAATAATAATAATAGATACACCTGATAAAAACTCGATAGCTCCATTGCAAGCTGTACATTGTTGAATGCTGGTTCTGGTCTGTGCTAAAGTGGACTGCAGTAAAGTGCTGCCACGTGTAGCCGTGTCCCTCAAGCAGAATATGTCAAAGTCACATCAGTGCTCGGACGACAAAGCTTATATTATATTCCAACGCTCTCTCTTTTATGCTTTTACTTTCTATACTTAGAATGAATCAATATATGTATACCTCTTTGTAAACAAAAAGCATGGTTAAAGATAATATTTAATATTAGATCAAAGTCTAAATAACGTACAAAAATAAATAAAATTTTTAATTTCTATAATTCATAGAAAGACATAGCGCAAATTATTGTATTAAATCAAGAACAATAATCTAATAATAAGTATATAATTTTTTCAAAACGTCGAAAACAAAGTAATAATAAGATTTTAAAGAAAAAAATGTAGCTAAAAATTAAAATAAAAAATATATTATATTAAAAGTTTCCGTAATTGTTAACACGATAACATGTTGTTTCTCAAAATCTCTGATTGCATTTAGTTGTTTCGCCTTATTTTATCTCATATTCCTTTGTTCAGCAATATTAAATTATTTGATAAAAATTGTTTCAAATGAATGGCTTTCTTTGTTAAAAAAAAAATTAAATTTAAAATCACTAAAAAATTTTAACTAAAATGTTTCTCAATGTGAATAGCAAATGTGAATAGCACAGTTAAATGTTCATATAAATATGTTACAATCTTTGTGAGACTGAAAGAGAAGGTGTCTGGGCTAAGATCGAGGATTGGGGTGGGTCGGGGTCGAGGTCGCCCGGTTGGCAGCCTCCCATCGATCCGGCTCTGATTTGACCTCCGAATTCGCTCTGATCCATGAAGGTCGTCACAACGGAAGTAACGTCTCTTCTTCCGTAAAGACGATATCTCCCATTGTCTGTTTTATTTCTCGCCAGCATCATAATACCCAACCATCAATTTCTAACCAGACCAATCTCTTCTTCTATCTCTTCTTCTCCGATATGGAATACATTTCCCAAAGCACTCAATTTTTAAGACACCACATATAGTAAAACACAATTGTTTTTAGTCTTTTGCTGTAAGCTTTTACGTTTTTAACATTGGTTTAAATATTTCGAAATTAATATTAAAATTTGAGTAAAGTACATTTAAAATGAATTAAAAAAATTAATTAATTAAATTCTGCAAGAACAAGTTAATTTCTAAAAGGTAACTTTGATTTCACATTAATTCAAGAATTCGTAGACGAACAAAGCAATAACGTTATACTGAGAGATATCTTGCACACATATTCAAAGAAAATTTTTTTAGAATGTCTATTTTTTCTCGGTCGCAGAAGAATTGCTGCACTGGACTGTGATAATTTTACTCTCACGGCTTGTAAGGTATCGAACGCAGCGAGTTGCGGCAGCCGATTAGCGAGGGTATAGTCTGGGCTTTGCTGGGAATCGATTACGGAATCCCACGGTTCTCGTTTGCTATAGAAAACACGACACTTCGCATTTATTTCAATCTCTTCACGCTTTGACACGCGTTAATAGTTACTATTTAACCTTTTCACGGACAGCTACAACGCGTGATACGACTTAGAATTCTAATATTAACAAGATATAGTATAAGCAATCGTCTCGGCGTGCACATGAATGCATGCGGATGCATGTGACATGTTCGTTCAAGTGTCAGATTAATAAACTCGACTTTATCTATTTTCTTTCGATAAATTTCCAGTATTACTTTTTTTAATGCAAATGGTAATGCTTTCATAATTTTTTAATTTTTTATATTGACTCTCTCGATAATGAATTTAATCAAGTTAAACTAAGATTTTATAAATTAGAATAAAAAAAAATTAAATAAGGTTTTATTAAAGCCTATATTTGCATTCCAGAAATTAATTTGTTAAAAAAGTTTAATTAACAATGTTAATAAATTCCCTAAAGTTTAACTTAAAATTTTTAAGTTTAAAAATTTCGGTTTAAAAGAAATAAATAAAAATAGATTAAAATAAGTTTTGTAAATGTCTCTTAAGAATATACGAAATGTTATCTCAAAGAATTTTAAGTGGGAAAAATCTAGATACGTGTACAAGCGCATTTATCGCTGCTGATACACTTATAAAAATAGACACCAAATGCGCAACTGTGTTTTCTAAGTACGCAATCCGTTTTGGCAACGGATCAGGTCATACAGTTCCTTTCTACAGTGATTCGAACGTCGCTGCCAGTACTATTACGAAGTTATCATAAATAAAGGTTCTTTCTCGAAGGCGTGTTAAGAAGATTAGCTATTTTCGGTATTACAATCTGCATTTTAAGTACTTTAAGCACTTTAATCTACATTTTAAGCATTTCAACATATACTTTATTACTTCGTCACGTAATTCATTGTTAAGAAATACTCGGAAAAGGCGCTAGATGCATCTCATCTCTTAATGTGTTGCCAAGAAATACTCTGAATACAATTTTCGAATTTTCTCACATATTCGTACAACAATGCAAGAGTAGTTAAAACGCAATGTCGTGAAATGATTAGATACATGGTAATTATAAGTGATTATCGATATTTCTAAATGTACTAAATAAAACTACGCATAGTCGAGTAATTAGCATCGTGGCGACAAGGTTGCGCGCTGAAATTTATTCCTATCGGTATAACGAGAAATTGCAAGAATTGCGTTTTTGTGCAACAACTTGACAAAGCTGCCATTGTTTTTTTCTGAGATTCGTTTAACCTCCTTAAATCAATGACGAATTTTGTATTTTAAGTAATGCCGCGTATAATATCCGAGAAATGCAACCGTGAGGTCAAAAGAGATTAAAAACGCAGAGGGGACTGAGGGTACTTGAGAGAATCTTCTTTCACATTATTCCACGACGATTTCACACTTAGTCACCTCTCGCGATCCCGTGTCTCTTGTCAAGATTATTAAGTACACTCAGAAGACGGTCCCGGTACCGCCACCCGAGCGAAACCAACGCTCGACGCATTACGACGCATCCCGTCGAACTCTCGGCGCGGCTGACCCTGACCTATCCTACGTGCAAATGTCGTAAAAGTCTCGTACGAAAGTCAGCCTATAGACCCGATATACAGTAACGCTCTTTCTCTTTATTCCTTCTTCCCGTCTTCGCGAACGGGAGGCGTTCGAAATGCGCCGTGTAAAACGAACTCGTGCGCTTGTACTCGCGAGGCGGGTAATTGCGGGTTTTCGACGGCGAAGACGAGCTGTATTCATCGAGAACCTGCTCCGAGACAGCACGCGGTTTGATCTCAACATTTTCTCGACGCTCCGAGAGAAACGATAACAATGCTTCGCGGCGGCCCCGAAGACCCACTTAAGATTTTCATCTCGCAACTGCGGAACTGAATATGACAGGAACTCCGGATGAATAATGTTCTAACATCCTGGATAACGCAAAGTACATCGCACCGTAAACGAATCTCGCCAAGATTCTAAGCTCAACGCTTTACATTCTGTAATACATTCGACATTTCATTCCAGCTTGATAACAAAATAAAAAATGTTTAATTTAAAAAAGATAAAACAAATATAGGATTTTATTATAATGCACCAACATTTTTCAAATCAAATAACATTTTATATTTTATAGTTTAACTATGTTCGGGAATGACAAACGTAATTCAACATCTGGAATGAAATGTTATTATGTGAAGCATGTCGAAGCTCGAGTTATAAGAGTTGAAATTATTTGGAAGGATTTAATATTATTTGCAGGATGTCCAAGACATGTTATTCAATAACTTTTCATTTATAGCCATTTAAAAAATTGCAGTTTGAAGTTACAGATTTCTTTTTTTAATAAAAATTTCATCGACTCACCTTTTTAAGCTGGCATGCTTCGCTCCGTTCAGGATCTTGTTCTTGCGCTCGCTGCCGGCGGTGCTTGCGTCACTGTCGATGCTATACAGACTGTCGTCCTTGGTGACCCTGCTGGCGTTGTGCAGGGTCGATTTCCTCGCGGTGGTGACGACGACGGTGCCATTGTGCTTCGGGCTCTCGACCGGTCGAGAGTCCCTTTGCGAGGCCGGATGCGGGGAACCGTGCCGGGCGGAAGGATCGCCGCCGCCGACCGGATCCTCGATCCTGGTGGAGACGATCATCGGTCTAGTAGCGTCCGCGTATTTTCTAGGCGACGTGCTCACCACGGCGTTGCTCTTCTGCAGTCTGCCAGCCGCGCGATAATTGTTTTGTTGGTTGCTGGATTCTCCCGGCGGTGGCTTGTCCTCCGTCGGCAGCATGTACGACAACATCGTCCCTTTTTCCTTCACCTAAATACACACGGAAGCAGACGGAAATTCAGTATGATCACTGGCGAAGACGAGTCATTAACCGGGTAGCGCGACTGTGAGAAAAATACGAAGCGATACAAAAGAGATCAATCGAGGGTCGTCGGAAGCGGATAGAAAAAGTATACCGTTCGCGGTAAGAAGAGCATGACGGGAAGCCGGTTGACTAATGCGCGAGGAGAGCGTTAGAAATTAATGATATATCGCTCGAAATAGTTAAAAGAAATTTGGGCAATTCTGTAGACTGAATCAATGCTTGCCAACAATTGCAAAAGCTGAAATATTATTGTTGAAAAAAGTTTTTACAATATGAGATATTTTTAAGTGTTTTTTGAAGCAGTAATCTACTAATTTTTCAAGGATTTTTAATAAAATTTATTTTATTAAATAAAATAATCCTCTCTCTCTTTCCTGCTTTTTAAAAAGAGATAAATAGTATTAGGCAAAAAAAGCTGTAAATTATATTGAAGATTTCAGAAATTCACTATTAACGAAAAAAAAAAAACAGGAAATAAAGTGTTTTCAATTTTAATTACATTTCAATTTTTACATCTTAATATTTGAATAAATTATAAAACCTATTAATGAGAAATTTAATAAAAAAAGCGATCGAGAGATAATCGGTTCCCTTGAGAACAACGAACAATAGCCGGCATTGTTCCTGGAATATTAAAAGGATTAAGCCGACACAGTTCGATATCTGGCGAGACGGTCGAGCGATTTTACAAAGTCACGCATGTCGCGACGTATATAATTTGCGTGTAACGGTTAAAACACTATTATTAGCATGATAAGTCAACCGTTCCCGATGCGTCGCGACAGTCTTTTCCGGACGAGTGTCATCATCATCGACAACGAGTAACTGTATCGAATACGTTCGCCGCAACGTTACGCAACAATCACGATCAATCGGAATGAGAACGCTCGCGGACGAAACGATCCGCTTTAAATGCGTTTACATAGTCACTGACTGACAGACTCGACGTCGTGCTCCTATCTTTAGGCGCCGCCGCGTCTTTGACAACAAAGGCTATGCGCGCGCGCGCGAAATCGAATGTAAAAATGTTGGAGAATTGAATGAAGCTGAGATTCGAGAGCAATGCAAAGCTTGTAAATGGAAACGTTGACACGTGATAAAGAATATAGTTTACGTCGTCGCGAAATACCGTTGCGAAGTTAACAAAGTTGGAGAACGTTGCAGAGAACAACGAACTCCGATGAATGGGAAACAAATGGAGAACAGATGATACCGAAGAACATTAGATCAAGTGCAAGGTTCTTAATGACAATCGTATTCGAACGCTCCATTTAGCTCCAGAATACTACAAGAAGCTTAAGTCGTGTAAGAAAATTATTATCTCGTTATTGTTGTTTTTAAAATATTAACATGCGATCAATACAAAATGTACTTTTCTTGGAGAAAGCAATTAAAGTGTACAAAACTGGTCTACAAATTTATAAATGAAGAAAATAGATAATAGCGAAGAACATTGTACTCGATGCACATTTTTCTTTTTAAATAACACGATAATTTCAATGACCTAAAAGTATGAAAATCCTACAAAATATCGCGAATCCGCTCTGCTGATTCTTGTATCTCATCCGGATATTGACTCACCGGCACGTAAGTTTATATATCCCGCGGCGTTTATCACTCACATACGAAGCTTTACGCATCAGCGATCTTTCGCGTGAGTTTGGTTTCACTTCACGCTTAAACGCGTCTGTTGCCATTCTCGCGCCCGCGTGAGAAAAGCACGCGATTTCGCACGTCGATTCATTAGCGTATGTACAAACGTCGCCATAAGCTCATATTTCGCAACTGCTTCCGCGCTTTGTTCGTTTGCTCGCTCACGCCGGCGCGTTTCGAACGGAGTCACTCACGCAATTGCGTTTAACGATTACTTTATTTAATCTCGCGATCGTGCAGTATCAATATACAATCTCGTTTTTGCGAAATAAATTAGCGCATCAATCCTTGCGCAAAGACACGCACTATGTACGGACATTGTTTACATTTAATGAAAAATTACAATTACGCGAAAACTGTCGTATCACAATAATTTTTAATAATATTATAATAATAACGACGAAATCCTCATCGATATTTTTAACGCGATCATGGATACTGTTACTTTCGATGCGAGCATTTCCGTCGTTACCTTCGACGCGAAGGATGGCGAGGAGAAAAGGTAACGCTCGCCAGTAGAACGCCAGGCTGCAACTGAGCGCGACGCAAAAGCGAGGCAAAGGTTACAGATAGACGGCCGACTATAGCTATAGCTACTCTACTCCGGTCTAGTCGTTTGCTCGCCGTTCCGTTCTAGGCGTTCTATGCCGCCGCGGCTCTCTGGCAGCGTGCATCAATTCGAAGTCTGTACCGTCCTCTCGAGGCACATGCATCTTGCAGCGTGCACCGGCCTCCGCCTGCCGCGCGTTTCTCTTAGGCGTCCCGCGCGAATTTGGATTTCTACTCGTTTGAAATAGTTGCACTTCTACTCGATTGACTCGCAGCCTCGCTCGTTAATGTTGCATCGGAGGGGTAGTAAGGTTGTAAGTTTTTATAGCTGCGCGCGAAAATGGATCGATTCCATAAAAGCGATAAATTGAGAATTGCCATGATTACCGGGTGATCGTAGCGTGACAGTGGCGTCAACCTGTGGACCATTTTTGCGCGCTTCTAATTGCTTTCTCCAGGAAGAGTACTTTCTCCATGTTTTACCGATCATTCGTTTAATGCTAAAGTGTTCTTACATAATGTAATATCTTTTCAATAAGAGAATATTTAAATTAAGTATGTTAATTTGTTATTAAATTTATTTTCACCAAGCATTAACTTTGTACGTTTAAGATACAGACTAGACATTTAATTATCTGATAGCTTCGTCGTATCTTTGAAACACACATTCTGAAGCTAAATAAGAACATGGCAGGAGTAGTTATTGCGGAGGAGAGAAAATGTTCTACTAGATTGATAAGATCTCTACGAGTGAGTCTACAGGTTGCAATTTAGAATTAGGTCGGCAAGATGTATTAGATGATTCTCTAAATCTCGCTGGTATCTAATTTTTTATTAATAAAAATTGTAAAATTTATTTATATTTTAACTATTATAAAAATTAAATTTTAATATTTAAAAAATTAATTATTTTTTATGATTATACCGATTTTAATAAGTACAAAAGTTAATCTATTATTTATTATTATAAATAAATTTGAAAATGTAGAGAAATAGATTTATAAATATTTGTTATAATCAACTATTCTTTAAATAATGTCCTAATGGCGTGAAAATGAGACGTCCTTGTTTTGCGGCAGTTTGTACACGGAAGAAAATATGTTTTAAGATATATCTTAATCTCCGTCGTGTCTCGTCGATTTGCGATATCTCGGAGTCTCTCGCGGAACCGAAACGCTTGATCGATTCGCGCGTGCAGCTAAATTACAGGTGTAAAGGCGACCATTCGTCGCGGCGAATGCCGATGATACCATAGCAGCCGGCGCGGCGGCGATCGTGGTAGTCATTCAACCTGCCTCTTTCCCAAGCAAACCCCCGCCTGGCTTAAAGAGCCCCGAGCCCTTCCGTGCGTGAAGAATTTCACGGCTGAATCGGCTCCCATCCGCTCCCGTTACGCGACTTCGCGAACGCCGGAACGAACTCGATTTTCCTTCGACAAATCACGGTCACGGATATTTCGAGGCTGCACTCGCGACTGTTTCCAAGGCAGGCTCGCGGCCAGTTAACCCTTTAACCGACTTCCTCCGTTACACTTTTTTTGTAATATCAAGTACGTGATTTTTTTCAATAATTTTGTGTCCAATAATTTATAAAATTTACCAAGATGTGAAAATTATAATACTAAAGAGAGAATTATTTCTTGTATTACAAATAAGGTAAGTTTTCCACTTCAACAAACAAAAATTATGAAATTTTCATATTAATGCATTGAAAAGAATATTTTGAGCAAAGACAAAATGATTTTTTGATTTTTTCACAAGTAGAATGCAGAAAAATTTAAATTTGACGTACTCACGTTTGCACCACAAAGTACTCGAGGCAGAGATATCTGGTGTGTCCTCTTGATAAAGTAACATCGGGACTATCTGAAATTAAAATTTGTGCATTGGTTAGAGAAAGTGACATTTAATTAAAAATTTCTAAGATATATGTTTTATAAAATTTCTACTTATATTATATATTACTAAAATTATTTCTGATGTAAAGTTTATCGCTTTATTTGCCTCTATTTCATCATCAGAAGCATCATTGTAAGACTTTTAAAGGAAAGTCTGTTCAATGTTAATCTATTTTGAGAAAGATAGATTTAATGAATATCTTGATGATCTAAAAAGCTTGCATTATATAACAACTACTAACTTGTCTAACTATGAATACCGTCTACAGTCTGAATTGAAAGAGCTAAATATTGGTCTAACGAAAAAGCATCTTCTGAACAGCCTATTACTCGAGAATGAAGAGGATGTTTACACCGAGTTTTTTCCCTCAAACCGGAAAAAAGCGAGGGAAACGAAGAGAGGAAATGATCTCGTCTCTCGCTTGAATGGGCACCTGTTTTCGCGAACAGGTGACATCATGCATACGCGGGCGTGAGAACCCGAGGACGCACGGGTCGAGGGCAATGACTTCTGCAACACTGACATGCGCCGAGATACGAATAATGAAACTCTCCCTGAAGAGGTTCGTTTCCGAGAAAGAACCAACTGTGATTTCATGACCTCTGTCGAGCTGGCCCCCCCATCTTGCACAAATAAAAAAACCAATAGCGCAAAATTATAAACTATTTATGAGCTTTCATATTCCGCAAATTAAAATTTTTGAGCTTGTCACGCTGAGCATGAATTTAATGTTTTTTATGGGGGGGCTGAGTCGATATCTCATGGTAAATGCACGTATTTTGCGAGCACATAAATGGATAAACGATATTTAGTTGGAAAATAATTAATTTTTTTCATTTTAAGTATAGTTCTCTCTTGTGTCGGGAAGATGAGAGGTGGTTTTTTTGTAAAGGGGTTGCAACTCAATAATCAAAATGCGCATATTTTAAAGGTTTATTCTTGGAATTTTATACTACGTTTGAAATATAATGTATTTTTTCTTTTTCTAGTATTTCTCTCTTGAGTTCCATCAATTAAGGGTTGTTTGAGGACTAAGGGGGTGAGCTTAAAAATCGAAACTATATCAGTTCAAAAGCTCATAAATAGCTCTTAATTCTACCGCAAAGATTGATCCAATATTTTTATTTTTAAGCGGTGGGGGGGCTGATATCGACTCAGCCCCCCCACAAAAAACATTAAATTCATGCTCAAAAATTTTAATTTGCGAAATATAAAAGCTCATAAATAGCTTATAATTTTGCGCTAATTTTTTTATTTGTGCAAGATGGGGGGGGGGGGCCAGCTTGGCAGGGGTGATTTCATGCGATGGACTCTTAAGCTATTTTAATTATCAACGGCGAGATTGATATGTAGATTGTACCGATTATTATCACAATACAATATCATAATCCCTATTAATTGAAAAATAAATTGATTAAATAACAATTTCTGAAATAATCTGATCGAGCTTCAACATTAATATCGATACTGCATCGCATAACTTTTATAAGATTAAAATAATTCTAAAGCAAAAAGTATAATTGAAATAAATAGAAAAAAATAATTGTGTACCATGTTTAGTAAAACTATTATTTCGTTATAAAAAAGTGATGGAAACTATCAATTTTACAGTATTATATGAGAATTAATCAACAAAGGAAATAAAATCCTTTAAACACTTTTTATGAGCTGCTATATTGTAAAAGTTCCTTAACAGATTGATGTAAAACACAGTGCAAGAGAAGTCAGGCTGATATCGCACGCACGGTACTCGCAATAATCTGATAAAATTATTGCAAGGCTTACAAAATAGAACTCTAGCGTGCCAATATTTTTAAGACTGCACGAGTGATAAGACGACTATATGCAGGGTCATTTTGAACCCCATGGTGCATCGGAGAATTAAGAACCCGTCTTATCCGCTCGATTACTCAGCGACCGGGCAACCGTCGTGCGATAACTCGATTGCGTTTATCACCTGCGTGAGCCACATCACCTTGCATTGCGGTCGTCAAGGCCGTATGAAGGCAAACGTGCGATCACGTTTTTATTCGCATGATAAATAATCACTGACTGTCGCATTTCTGAATACTGACTGTCTGCGTTTCTGATAAAAACAGACAAAAAATTTGAATATCTCAAATAGTTCGTTAACCAATTTATTCTGCGATGTCGAGAGAGTTTGAAAAATACTCTCAATAAATGCAATATATATATATATGTATATGATTGAAGATAATATAAAATACTGTATATAAATGTATAGTTAGAATTGAGACATTTTTATTGCTATTTTTGCGCTCTCGAAAATTACTGTTGACTTATGATGATGAAAGTTTATAGCACTTATGATGATGTAATTTTATAGCAGTAATTTATCGATAAGATATAGATAAGAAAAAGAATACGACAAGAAATTGATACATACGAGAGATTAAAAAAATGATTTTTATAAATAATGTATTCTTATATAATCAAAAGCGATAAGAATATTTAATTAATATGTCATATATTGACCTATATAGGTTGATCGTACATTTTATGCACTTGAGAGACGTGAGGTTAAATAGTGCGACGACGAATTACGCACAACGATGGCCGCCGGTTCCGCTGCGATTACGGTGCAATGATGCAATGCACTTGAGTGCGTCGGGGCGCGCTAAATTGATAAATTTGCATGCCCTGCCGCCATCCACGGTTGTGCTCGCTTGCGGTACGGCGTCGACCGCGTGCTGCACGACCGAAACAGGCTTCGCCTCGAGAGCGGAATAAATCTCGCCATTCGCATAATGTAGACGAAGCACAGACGGTTTGCGATAAATCTACTCTTGTGAGTATCAGACATGTTAATACGAACGAGCGCATAAAACGCAATACAATAATACAATAAATCAATAAAAAGAAAAAATTGTGTCTTCGATTTATATGTCGTGCCTTGTAAGAGAATACTTTCATAAAGTTCTTTATATTCGATATGCAAAAATCAAAATTAAAAGCAAAAAGAGATTCAAGATAAAATAAAAAAATTGAAAATGTATCTCCTCGCAATTTTGACTATTATAAAGCAAAATATTAAACATGTATTGTTTGATACTCGTTGTGATATAATTTTATAACAATATTTATCGATAAGATAACACGAGAAGAACTTAATGCGTGCAAATGATAAGAGTGTAAATTGTTATTCTCGTGAGAATTTGTCGCTTTACAGCGATAAAATGACGTAACTTTGTAGAACTATAGTTACAATGAATAGAAGAGGCTTACGTACATGCGAAACGATCGGCGAATGACATCATCGACTGACGTGCTCGACGAGAAACGTTTACCCAAATGTTTGCCTCGCTGCCAGATGCTCGTTTGTGTCATATATTTTTATCGAATAACAAGTAATGCAATATCGCGATTATTGATGCAAGGTTTAATCCTGTCAGTTGGTAATGCATCCCGTAATGCATATAGAAAGTATGATTCTCCGAAACTCTAACTCTCGACATTATTGTTTTAGTATTGTTGCATTCAAACGAAGATGCAAAAGCAATCTGGGAAAAACCATTGGCAGGGGTTAAAAAAACACAACGTTCTTGCAACGATTATGTTTCTGCTCACGAACGCGACTTCATGACACGTGCATTGAAAACGCGGATGAAATCATCGCGGTGACGTCAGCATCTGATTACGCGATCGCTCAATCTTTTCTTCCGCCTCCGCTTTTCGGTTGAGCAAATTTAAAAAAATCTAGAATTTAGCACGCGTAATAAAATTAAAATTATTAAAAATTTTTTGAATTTTGTATATTTTAATAATTAAATGCTTTATAAGATTTAGATTCTCTTATAAAATATAAAACTAAATATAAAATTTAAGATAAATATAAAATGTATGACAAATATAAAGTTTCGATTCTAGGATTCAATTAGATTCCTCGATAAATAAACATGTTTCTTATGTTTCCTTCAATAGATTCTTGGGTCATTCATTGTTGGTCTGAATGATTGGCTAAAGCAAACGATAAAGTATAACTCCCTATAAAATAAACTCATCCACACGGCTTTTCTTGGAACCCAAGCCTGTCTTGTTGAAATATTACTATTCTTCGACAGATACACCTATGCACATCGGTGTACCTATGCACGCACTTCCGCTTGGGCGCGTACGACTATATTTTCAACCACAAAGTTGATTCACGAGCCAACGAGTCCAGGAATAGTTGATCACTATAAAGCTGTTGCGCGTAGGAAGAGCCGGCCAGCTCGCTCGACTTTCATTGCCTGTCTCGTCGTCGAGAAAGCCGACATTTGTTTCTATATAGAGACTTTAGAGCGAGTTCTCGTTAGAGAGCGCATTATATTATCGACGGCATCCGCAATCCAATTATCCTGCCATCTAATCTAGTCCGACACGCGGTAATTACAACGGAATCGTCCTGCTGGTGCTCGTTATCTCTTGCTCGCTATCCGAAGGCGAGAAAACGCTCGAGAAGTCTCGTTACACAGGGTGCTTTATTAAGATTTGCGTCGGACATCGACAATTCGCGTCAGTAAATATGAAATCGAGCTTGTCTCGACAAAAGTTCGAGATTTCTATGAATTCTAAAAAAATTTAACTGCGAGCGTAAACGAGCGATGGAAGTTACCTCAGTAAAGTTGGCCTCCCATTTTTTAAATTTGAAAAAAAAAATGATTAGAGTTTTGGATGTTCTCCGAAGAGTTCTAGAATTCTCAATCAATTTTAGAAAGAATTCTGCCATTTACAGTAACGAAAACACCATTTGAAAAATCGGGGGGTTAACTTCACGACGCCTGCCCGATTTTTCAAATGGTATTTTCGTTACTTTAAATGGCAGAATTCTTTCTAAAATGAACTGAGAACTCTAGAAGGGAGAGTCCTCTTCGGAGAGCAGCCAGAACTCTAATCATTTTTTTTTTAATTTAAAAAATGAGGGGCCAATTTCACAGAGGTTAGAAGTTAATTTCTCAGTTATATGCAACCTTATAATTTCAAGTGAGTTTTACGTAGACAGCAATCAGATTTGATATTCGGACGTTGATGTATTTAATGTCAAGTACGAAACGCCACGGCGGCAGGAGTCAATCATAATTTCAGATTACGTAATCCACGATCGATAGAAAGGCCGGTGAAGTGCAGAAACGAACGCCGTGCATAATTTACGCCGCCAATTAATTTCTCATCTAGACATCAATTTGACTTAATTAGACATTCACCGGCAACCGAGGTGGCTTTTCTCACAGATAGACGGTAATAACACCGCAACGAGAAACGTGCCGCTTCTTACACGTATTTAGATGATTAAGAACTAGAACGAAATAATCCTCAATTACGCCGCGTCCGTCTGTCCCGCTACTTCTCTTTCTCCTTCCTTCTCTAGTCGTAGCTTCCGGCACAACTCGGTAACGTTACTTCGCGACACGATTTCCGGCGGCGTGATTTCCTGCTGAAGTGCAGTATGGGCTCCGCGGAGGTTCCTGAGGAGCCTCTGGGTCTCCGAGATCGCAGCCGGAAACCACGCGCGCGAACGATGCCGTTACTCGCGTCTTCCTCGTCGTCCCCGTTAATAGAGCATTGCACAGTGGTGCCTAGAGTGAGCTTTATAATAGACATTGAAAGACTAGTTCCATGTAGCGCTACTTGAAGCAATAAAGCAATTAAAGCAATTAGCTATTTTAAGATAAGGTTTCTATTATAGCTTCTTATTATTTCATTATTTACACAGATATATTTAGATACTTTATAAGTGTACGTTTTCAAAGATTTCGTTCTGTTTGTCTAGACACCACTACTGCATGTTCGTGGCGGAAGCTCAGAAATTGACTTTAACGACGCCGTTGTCCCGCGAATTCGCATCGGCGAGCGACGCGCCGGCGCTACGGTTCACGGATTTATAGATCCGTCGATAAAGATCACGAGCGTTGATCGTTGGATCTGCGTGGACGTATCTCGTATCATATTACGCGAGTCGTGAATTCTCATTTTCATACTAAGGTTCTATATAATAGATCAATTTGTGGGTAGAGTAAAATCTTTATATTTATAGATTCTCGATAATTTAGCCACAAGATATCAATCTAAAGGAAATAAAATAACAGATAAAGAATTTATCAAACATATCTCTGGCAGAAAATTTGATATTTATGAATCTAATTCTATCGAATTTTTTAAAACGGCAAAATGTTGCAACTCAAATAAGCTGCGAAAGATACAGCGATTTATTCAGCGCAAATAGACGCGTTTCAGTTTCTTCCTGCAGAAGATAGAAAATTAGTAAGCTAATTAATTACGATAATAATCCGCAGTAATTTGTTTCATTCCCGGCGGACGGAAAGGCTCATGCGAGAGATAAGGAAAACGTCATGATAATCGTTTCAATCTTTTCTTAATCCTTCCGTATCTCTCCGGCTTCCTTCTGTCGCGAGCATTAACGTAACTGTAGTATCAGCGAACCGTAATATGAGCGACCATCTCGCTGGCTGCACGTAGCAGTCGTTCTTCGATGACGGATACAAGGATTACGTGCATACAGGGTGGTCCCTGATATCACTGAAGATCTACCAGAAGACTTATAATTGTTAAGATAATAATGTTATGTAAATATGAAACCTAATTAATTTTATTTCCTTATTTCTTCTCCCTTACATCCTTTACCATTTTTACGCTAAGTAAAATATTAATTTAAATTCTTGTATTCGTATATGGAAATAAAAGTTTAAATTTTTAAATGAAAAGATCCATTAATTTCTAGTTATGCAGATCAAATTGCAATCTTTATCTATCTTACAGCCAGATAAAATATATTTATATTTATGCAGGCATCTCAGGCCAATTTTCTTAATGATTATAAAATTTATTTTAAAATCCTACGCGTGTTTTATTTATTATTGCACTTTAGTAGGCGTAAAAACTGTTCGCATTAATTTGATACACTCTGTATATGCATTATGATGCTCGTTATAAGTCTCGCAACTATAAAACGAGTCGTCGCATAATCAGCAGATATCCGATTTCATCCCTAGCTGCGGTCGACTGTGTGTCCAATCCTGTCGGATTTTCTAGAAATCAGGATGCGCGATAGCTAAGTCATGTAGGCGACTTAACGAGTCGGCGACTGTTATACTAGACTGTTATATCGCAATTTTCCACGATTCCACTAATAAGAACCGGTGAAACGCGTCTTGTGCACGTAGGATTAACTCGACAGGATTGTTATGGAAAGACATCAGTGGTATCGTAAAGTATAAATGTTTCCATTGCCTTTTATAGTTTCTACACACAGTATTTCAAAGTTATATATTGCCAAATGTTTATTTTAAAATGATGCTCGTTATATTCATCTGATATTAATAGCTTTCATGTTATAAATAGTCAAAAGTTTTAATTCATTCGATGTCAGCCATAAATATGCATTTAAATTTCGCATTAAAATTTTATTTTAGCTGCTTTGATATTTGGCGTTAAAAATTAAACAAAAAAACAAAGATTTATTAGTAGAAAAAAAAACATATTACGTCATGTACAAGAAATACTTGAGCCCAACATTTTTATTGCATATAATCTCCAACAAATAAAACTGTAAATTACATCTTATCTTTCAGATAAAAAATCGTAGCAAATGAATCTCTATAGAGTTAACCCGGGGGAGATAAGAAAATTAAATACTGAGGACCCCCAGCTGGACCACAAAGTGCGTCAGAGAATTAATAAACCAGGGTCAGCGACCGTGGCTGGACATTTTATCGACGAGCAGCATGAGTGCGTTTCGTCTGGCTTAAATCGTTCGTATCTCTGCGGACCGCTTGATCCGAGAGTGCAGCAATGCGCGTGTGTTGCATCGCTGCAATTCGCGTGAGAGATCAGTAAGCTCCTGTGCGCCGTAGCTCTCGCCGGCCGCGTGAGATAAAGTTATTTCGTGACGATCAAAGCGACGAGGGAAAGATGAATGGAGCAGATTCACGGAACTCTTTTCTTGCTTATCTCTTTTTAGAATTTATTGGACACTGTCGAGTTTAAGAGCTCGTGGTTCCTCGGTAATTAACACGTTACCGATCAAAGCGCTATATTTAGCCTTTCTTTATTTACGCATACGGTACATCTCAAGATAGATAAGCTTTCTGTTTATCAAACGGTTTTAGAATCAATTTGGAAGTAATTTTTGTAACTTTTGGCATTAAATATCTCGGCAATTAAGCCTTAGATTAAAATTTGTAAAGCAAAATGCATTTTAATTTACTTACATAACTATCTATTTACCGTTAAAGCCTAACTATAATTTTTAATTACTCATAATTCATAACGTTCCAATTAAAATTTTTCTTTTTATCGGAGAAATTCTTCTTCTATCGATTATCTCATAACGAGAATTTTATCCTTTATTTGCAATTTGCCATCGCATAAAAATTTTCTGCGCTTACGTGATATTGCGCTTACTGTGATCGTAATGACAAGCGGAACGATGATGACAGTGCCACTATGGAGGTTAACGATTTGCGAGTCCAACGGTGAGGATCCGCATACATATGATTCCGTGGCATTGAAATTTCTCCGACTGACTATTACGCGGTCGTCCACCTTGCGCGATCATCGACTCTAAATCGGCAAAAGAATTTGCTACTCGAGAAAGGAGAAGATAAATGGCAAAAATGTTGCAAAAAAATACAATTGGAAAAAATTAAGTAAACAATTTAAAAATAGATCAAATGGTTTTGTAAATTTTCAGCAAATAAATTCAAAGAAAATAATCTCATTACTGGCAATTGCACTATAAATTAATTGAAACTAATTATAAATTGATTAAAAGTTAAGTTTTAACACAATGAATAAATGATAATTTAACTAGATTGAAGTGTACGAGGTGTGATCAAAAACTATCTTGACTGAATTTATTTAAACAAAACTACAAGATATGAAACTTAATCTCCAAAGTAATTCCCTTTCGAAGCCACAGCCGAGTGCTGTTTTTTTTTTAAATAAATCCAGATACTCACAGCTCCTATTTTGTTTTAATAGACTTTTAATTTAAGACTTATTATAGACACTTGCCTAAATACTCAATGTCTTTGTCTTGATTAACAACAAAAAATCAGCTCTGAGCAAGCTTCTAATGTTGTTAATCTCTGACCCCTGTTTATATTGGCTAACAAAGTTAGCTAACAAAGAATTTCACCCCAAGCCAAGTTCGTAGGTTTGTTGGTCAGCAATGTTGGCTAACACTTGTTGACCGGCATAAGATTATCGATAACGATTAGTCAAAGAAATTTAGCAATAAAATTAAACCTGCTTTAGAAATAAAATAACCATGATAAAAAAATATTTAAACATTTTAATTTCATGAGAAAAAATTATTATTAGTATCTATCTTGTGCGCAAAATTATGACAGCGCCTATCAAGAATTTTACGTCCGCAATGAAATCAGGCCGATTGTCTCCTGAGGCTCGACTGACTTGTCGCAACGATGACTATTTGGCCAATTGTCAACGATGTGATCGATAACAAATGTGATCATCAAAACAAATCTGTCACACGCACGTTTCGCAAGTGTTCCATGGTCATAAAATTCGAGTCTTTTTGTATTTTTAGAGACTCAGTTATAAAGCTGACTGGCTGCTTTGTGTGCCGTGAAAAAATATTTAAATACATCATAGGATTAGGAAACCCGTCAGTTTCATGAAATATACACGGTGCTATAAAATAAAAAATGTGTTCTCATATATTCCGTCTCAACGATTAAATTTTTAAATAAATCTTTTTAAATAGACTTTACAATAAATATTTCAATTATCATTATTTAATTTTTAATAGAACGTGTCTTTAGACTTCGATTCAATATGTATATATGTAATTATATTGCCGTGGACACCCGCACGATCACACATGTGACATAATGTATAACCCAATACGCTAATCTCGCACGCGACGACATCGTGGTCTGACCTTCAATCTGCCGCGGGACCCTCTTTTTCCCACGGCCGCCTCTTCCGTTTAGTACATCGTTGGGTACATAGGCACCCTCACATAGTCCTTAATATAAAGAGCACAACAAAATATTCTACTTTTTAAGAGAGGAAAAACAAAATCTCAATTTTTCTTCTATTCAAAATTCAATGATCAAACACTAATTAATTTTAATATCAATTGTGTATAAATTTAATATAACACCCGATAATTATATTGCTTTAATATTATTAAAACAATAATTCTGTTAAATTATTTCACACACGCAGATCAGATTTGAAATGTGTGATTCAAATCCTTTTATCAAATAACAAGAATATTTACGTGTTCCTACAAGCTTCCTGCTCGTCGCGAATTCTCCCACCCGTTTGCAAATTCCCGGGGAGCGGGAGATGAGCTTGTCGAGAGATGCGTTTCGAGTGACCCGGTAGTACGGAATGCGGATAAAGCGTCGCGGCGACACAAACAGTCTGCCCGCGAGCCCCGACAAGAGGAGCGTGGGTGTGTCGAGTCAATTGGCGGAATTGGTCGGGTTAAGTGCAACGATACGATAATCCAATAAAGTTATCGTTAGTTGTAAACGCTGTGGAACGGGAGCACGATCTTTCGCGAAGACGCGCCTTTCGCTAGCGAGCTATTATTGAACAGAGATACTTAACTTCTCGTTATCTGTTGAACTGAACAGCGCAACACACCATTTCTCAATTTGTCATACGATGTCGTTAAGAATTTCTGTAATGTTTTTTTTTAGATTTTTCCAATTAATAGAATATTAATGCATTCAATTAACATTTTTGTCAATTTTTTCTCAATAAAAGAAAAAGGAGAGAGTCAATTATTTATCTTTCTACAAATAATCGAGAGTTTTTAACAAATATATGAAATTTAAAAGTGTTTTAAGTATACGTGAAAGTTATAAATAAGTTTGTGAAATGAAACTTCTGTTTGCGCACTTGTCGCAGCCTATCCTAACTCCTCGGCAATTCTCAGATGATCACTGAGGCGCGCAAGGTTCGCGAGCCGTTTCCGGTTTATCCGTTTTAGCTACGCTAATGGAGACAGTGCAGACGCGTGGCTTAGCAAATAGAATTTCGTTGGTTCTAGGAAGCTGGCCAGAGAGTTATTTCGATCCAGCGGCGTACATCGCACTGGGTCAGCGTACCAAGACAATTTTCTAAACGCACGCAACGCGCTGCTACTATGGGCATTTTGGATTTAATGCGACTTGAATTTGATGTAATTTTTATATTACATAAATACTATTCTTATACTAACAATAAGATATTTTCTTCATAGCTAGTTTGTTCTATGTTCCAGATAAAAACCGATTTAAATAAACGAGCTGCATTTAAATTTAAATATATATATATATATATATATATATATATAATCTTTGCCTACTAGAAAAATTTAAATATGTTTTACATATTAAACAAGCTTGTTAAACATAATTTTCAGACCGCATAAAATTACATTTTTTCTAGAGAAAGATAATCACTACAATTTCCCAGGTTCGCGTTCAGTATAAAATCGATGGGAAACCAAAATAGAGGTCGATACCGCAATGCAAGTTATTTCTTTAATTACCTGCTTCGTGCGCGAGGAATGCTGTTACCTTTATATCGATAACCTCGACTTTACAAAGGTCGGTCGGTCATTTATTCCATATATTCTCGTTTTGGCTCACTTCACGTTTCATGGCGTTTAATTTACATTCGCGGAACCGCACGCTACTGTGTATACGTATCTATATGTTATGGACAGGGTCTAACTATACTCCGAATAGCGTGTAGAAGTAGCAATGTTAGTTCTAGTCGTGTTTCTCGTATAAAAATTTCTGATTCCACAAATCGCTGAAAATTAATATGAGTAATTCTATAGAGTGTGAAAAATATTAAATGATACCAACGCAGAAATAAATGGCTATGTTTGCGCATTCTTTATTCGTGTATTTCGTATATTCGCGATTTGTTACTTGCAATCGTTTCCCATATTCGCGGGCTTAAAATTTGTTTCATAGAAAAATTAACAATAAAGTAATAAACAAAGAAACAAATTTTTATGTTTTTAGGGAGTTTTATGAATTAATATAATTCTTGTTAAAAAGAATAAATTTAAATAAATATGGAAGTACAAAAATCCATAAGTAAAATTTGTTTAGTATATCTATCCAGCATCGGCTTAAATGTAAATCCAATTAACGACTATAATCGTATAAAATCGATTTTATATTTGTTAAATAATTCGCAGTCGGAAACAGGCCTAAGAAATCTCAAATAGCTTATAGATACATAAATCACTTGAAAAGGGTTAAAAGCAAACATTCGCACCCCATAAAATGGTGGGATATGAGAATGAGGGAAATGTTTGCTACAGATCATTTAGTAGAGTGAGTACAGTAAATAAAAAAGTCACTAACCAAATTTTTAATTTAAAATTTGTTTGTTCGTCTAATTTTATTAAAAATAAAATCAATTAATATTTATTTCAAATTAATAAAGTTCCATTAATCACAAAGAAATATAAAATATACCCTTCATTGTATTAATTAAAAAACCATATGTTGTGAATTATTCTAATATTAAACAGTTATTTGAAATTTTGTTACACTAATATAAATTTGATACGTCTCATTAGCGATAATAATGTGAAAATGTTTGTTTAAGTTTCAACTCTTCCGCATTTTAAGCTATCAATGTGTAATGCCAAAAAAAAACTCTCGATTCCCCTCGCGAAACGATTATACTAATTCGTATGCGCACATCGTCAGTGAGTTAGGTCAGTTGCCAGAATTAGAACATGTCAGTGAATGATGGATGATCTCGTTTATGTTGCTCCTATAGAGCGGATTGTACAGAATTTTGAATTACTCATTGTAGCGACTTTTTTTCGCAGAAGCTTGATCGATCGATCTTTCTCTTGCAGCTTTTAAATATTTCAACAAAATTAAATCCTGAATCAGTATTTCAAAGTCACTATCTTACTAATAAAATGTCTAAAATAAATAAGCTCGCCCTTTCACATTGTTTGTTTCTTGCATAGCCATTTGTATCGCGGAGTTTTGTGAACAACTTTTGCAAATTGGAGTTTAGATGCTGCTTCCGTCAACAAAACTTTCTTTCTGGCGAGATGACAACCCGCACAAATTTTGCACATCGCTTTCGTTTTCTTCGTCACCTCATGAAAACATACCTATTTGAATTCTCCGTTGCATTGCTTTTATACCTGACATTCATTGCGCGATATTTCTATCAAGCGCCTCCTTCGCACTAGTGCGCGCTGCCGCGCTGATGCCGCGAACGCGTGTCTTTTTTGCGATCCGAAAGCCGATGTCTGACAGAAATATCGCGCGATAAATGCCGCGAGTTTATACCTCGCCATAAGTCTTCGAATCCCCTGGTACTCATCGAAAATAGCGATAGAAATGAAAATGAAAAATGCAGCAAGAAGTTAGAATGGGCTGAAAAATAGTAAAATACGTATGAATTTATACGTCTGAATCAAAAAGAAAGATATGAAATGTTACCGGACCGAAATTGCGATATTACGTAGGAAGTGTTTTGTAACAAAATCTTCGAAAACATATTTTTCCAAGGAAAATCTGTCCACCTAAATCTGTATCATTTAATCTTCCATTAATCTTACTGTTCTATTCGGAATCATTTTGACCTATTTCCGTTTTTAAAATAAAATAAAAATAAAATCGATAATTCTATACGTGTTATTGCTTTTAGATTAAAATTTCATGATTTAAATCTTTTGATTATTAAATGTATTATATTTTTATGAAATATAAAAAAAATTTATTTTAAGTAAAACTACAAGAATAAGAAGATTTAACGAAGTATATAAAAATTTAATTTACTAAGTGTGGTCAAATTTAGAAACTAAAATTAGAAACTTTTTTAAAATGCAAAGGTAGTAATAAAAAAGGGGGAAGGGAAAGGGAGATCATACAGAGTTCGTTCGCACGAGGCACAGGATGGGCAGGTCGCGTTGAAATTCAAGTAGTTAACGAAACACTCACGCCCCAGGCCCCTCAGCCCTTCCGTTTTGTCGCTGCCGGGCCTTCTGGCATTGTCGCGGGCTTAGTGGCCCGTGAAGCTGCCGATCGAAGCTATCAGATCGGATTTCATTGTCACGCCGTTTCTCAAAACCCGCGCCCAACCCTGCGGCAATCAGGTGCGGCACGTACATATGCCTTTCGCGCAAACAAAGTCGTCCGGATATGAGTCCAGGAAGCAAACACAAATTTAAATCACCTGCACCTGTCGCAAATCTCGTTACGCAATCGCGAGTGTGTTCACGACAATTTTATCGTTGAAATAAAAACGATAAAAATACTCATTACATTAATTGAAAATGTGACATCGTTAGAGATAATATATTTACATATACCCATTTCGTGGTAAATTGTTACATAAATTGTAGATTAATGTATAAAAAGGATGCACCAGTAAATGACTAAAAATAAATAAAAATAATTTCGAACTTCTTTGATTAAAGAATATTTTTAGATAACATATATATATTTTTCTTTTGCTAAAATGTTTTGGACAATTTGTATTAAAAATTAAAATTAATAACGTAAAATTAATTATCGTGCGATTGATCATCAGTTTTAATAAGTAATCGCTTTATATATTTATGATAATTGATAATGTTAAGTTTTCAATCTTATAATAAGTAAAATTATTACTTCGTACAAAATGAGAAACGCTTTAATAGTCACTTACTGGTACTTATATCTTATTAAAAAAATTAGATTTTCTTGAATGATAAATTTTGTCAAAAGTTAAATTTATATAATGTTTTGATTCAATAGTCGTTATTATCGTCCTTTCAACTTACGAGTAACGATCGTAAAATACAGTTTTGCTTCTATTCTGTGCTTCCTATTTTTACTAAACGAGATGAGCTGTCCATATGTCCTACATTAGCCTACATGAGTTTGTCCAATAACCATGACATTTTTTCGCTTGTATCGCTTTAACGTATATGTCGAGCGTCTCTTGTAAGTCTTCTTTGAGCGCGTGTGACGTTTGTCGGCATTTTTCTTCAGGGACGTGAAACTAATTGAATTACGGGATTGTCGGCTATACGACCGGGTTAAACACCAACGAAAGAACATTTAAGTCACGACCTCTCTGACGAAAAAGGCTTAAAAAAAAATCTTCCATTGAAACAAAGAAAATTTTTCAAAGAGTGAATGTGACTCTAGGTATTTCCAATCGATACTCAGGCAATTATCAAGTTTTTTTTCAGATTATTGTTGCTAAATTTGCTCTCTAATGAAGATGTCAATAAATTTAGTAGCATTTACTCTAAAAATAAAACTTATTCCGAAAGTTAGTTACAGTTTTAAATTTTCGCAACATTAAAAAGAAAAAAAGAAAAAACCGAGTTTATTGACTCTTTCTATCTCTTAGGGTAAAGATATGTGACTGTAATTTATTCTACAATCAAGATGTACAAGCGCGGCTGTTCTATAAACACTTGAAAATTATGAATATTCTATGAATATTTGATTATTTCATTTCAACGATCAGCCAAGTGTTCAGAATCGTTATCACTGAAACGTAAGTGGACAGGACTGTACCCTCGTCATGTATCCTGCATCTTCCACGTTCCCCGCGCGACGTGGTGACCCTTGGACACCGCAGGAAACGCTTGTGGATGCGAGATGATGGGACAGTCGGCTCTCCTTCGCCCACCCGCACACGGCACTTGCACGAGAAATCGATATCGCGTCTGCGCAACGGTGCAATCCCAAGGCCGTCTATAGGTTAAAATCAAGGGAGAATTGTAGTCACCTCCCTTAATTCGCAGATTCTTACCAAATCTAAGGTATTTTTGGCGGAGCTCGTCTTGTTTTCAATATTTGATACGTAACCGACAATGATTCTAAAGTTCCATATGATAAAAATGTTAAAAAATGTATAATTTCCTTTTTTGTGAATGTCTTTACGTCATCAATAATGGACCACCCTATGTGTTCCTATGGGAAATCGCATCCCTCTCCATGCCACTCAACAGTGCCATTGTCGATCTAAGAAAGCAGTCTGACTGCTTCTGACGCGACGTTTCATTGTTTTCACTTATTGAGTTTCTTTTTATGAAATTATTTCCAACCGATATCATAATATTATGTTTTTTACAAGCATTCCTCTTTGTCAGGCAGAATAATTAAATCTATCTACAGATGTGAGATAATTTTGTAATCGTAGAAATAAAACTTGAAATTTATAATCTATATAAATTTGATTTATACAATAAGCTAACAGAAAATTATTTTGTAATATTTCTGTAATTCTAAAAGTAGACAAAAGAAGATGTCGTACACTTGCAAGTCTATAAGTTATTTCTAGCTTACCTAACCATCTTGACCTATACTTTGCAATAAAAATATGAATATCTAAGCTTTCTGTAAACACATGAAGAGCGGCTATCACGATTATTCACGATCAATATCTTTATCTGATCAAAAACTCATTTCAATCGTGGTAAAAATGGATTTATATATTTATTAAACTAATATTACTAATTGACTTCTTTCAACATGTAAAATAAAATTAGATATTGCAATTACAGGATATTGCATATAATTTTTAAATAAAGAGAAAATTAAAGTTTAAAAAGTTGAAGATTATTCCATTTAAGCAAGATTTTCCTGAAGTAACGATCCAAGAACGCGCCCGGCGGGAAAAGCCTGCTTTTCCGCCGCGATTCCTCAGGACGTCGTCTAGACGACGTCCTGGAAGCCCACCAAACTGCAACCGGGTCGACCCATATACCGGGTGACCCGAATAACCAGCAGTCACACCGTTGGTCAACAGTGAAATGTTTCGCGCGATTTCGTGACGTAATCCAATTGCATTTTCGGGTAACTAGTTTTTCCAGAAATGACGAGGCAGATGGATGAGTGAAATGTGTGATATGATTTTTATCCAACAGCGAGTAGTTGCTTAAATAAAAGAATTTCAGAAATTTCGGTGCAGCCAAAAAAGAAATAAATTTGACGAAATTATTTTCAGGTACGCAGTCTTATATTACTCGACTCACATTAAATAAACACACACACACAAACATTAAATAACTTGATTATTATTATCACATTTGACTATTCTCGCGTTAAGAGAAGAGAAACTTATTCGCATTTAACACTAAATACGCAGTGCAATGTTGCGCAATGCGTTGGCGCAGTTCAGAAGCACGATTTCGAGCGACTTTCGCGCAAGTTATAACGTACTCTGGGTTTCGTTACGAGCTTTACGTCGTGATTTTCGTGCAACTAGTACACGGCGTACCGGCAGCGAATTATTTTACGACCGGTAGACATACAGTTCACGTAAAATCGAAGGATTATTGTCGATTGAGGTAAATATTGATTGCAGCCTACGAGCACAAAAATATTTGCGCAACAAAAGTCATTTAGGAACCATTATTTAAGTTTAGATAAACGAACTAAAATAAACACGATATCTTATAAAAATGTGATATCGATTCTTCTCTCTCTGCTTCTTTTTCCTCTTTCTGTCTTTCCAACTTTCTATTTGCACACAAAAGTTGTATGTATCATTCATGTATTAATTTTGTTATTTTTTTCACATTATTCTCAAATAAATACATTGTTTTTGAAACGACATTTTATTACATGCGTTTTATCACATGCACTCAACTTTTCAATTACCTCTTGAAAGCACTTTGCTCCTTGTCAGCTGACTAACGTCTCCATGACGATCAGACTGAGCTTAAAATCGATAATTTAAGCGGACATTAAGAGAGAATTAAGAAGCCGTAAGCTTACATCAATTTCAAAAGAGACTCCGTGTCGCGTAGGATACGTTACAGCACTTATGTGCATAGCACGCGTACAGTATACTCCAAATACAGAGTAATAATATATAAGGTTTACGTCTGCTCTCTCTGACAGCGTTTTACAAAAATTTATCGCACACTTTATAATGCAAGAAATCGCGAATGGAAATCTTAAGATCAAAGTAAAGCAAATAAGGTTCACTCATTTTTTCTTAAAGTTTGTCTCAAATTGATGTTTACAATAATAATTAAATATTTTACACCAACAAAATAAATGATACGATATTTCTTTATTTGTTTCGTTATTTATATATATATATTTATATGAGCAGTCTGTTTTTACTTATTATTTTCAAGTCAATAAAATGCTAAAAGTATGCCAATAAGTTACGGGATTAAAAAGATACGATACATTTAATTGAAATTAATATTAAAAAAATTGATTATATAAAAATTATATCGCTCAAGCAGTTCAATGATTTAACTTTGCAAATAAACAGACATCGTGAGAAATACGAGCAAAGTAATGCCGCTGAAGCAATCCCATCGAATCGAAATGGCTCGACCGTGAAAGGCATTCTCCGCTTTCAAGAAATGTCAGTTGAGTGCGAATGCGAACGCCACAACGTGAAATGTCACTGGAGTGACATAAAATAAAGTAACTAAAAATATTTTTATTTTGAATACTTTTACAGTTCTGTTATAAGATTCCGCTTAAATGACCGGCTAACATTTCAGCTACGAGATTTAACCTTCGACACACTTGCTCGCTCGCCTTAATTCCGCGAATAACGACCGCATGTAATTACCGAGGCGCAGCTAATTAATTTTTAATTAGGGACCCGACTGAGAACTAGTATCTGATTAATGTAGCTTCTTCAAGTTATTTAATCGCGGGTTTATATTCCCGATGTCGATGGAACAAGTGATATCGCTTACTTATGCAATGTGAAAAATATATTCGATGACTCATGATTCAATTTTAACGCTCTATTGCTTCGTATCAGAAAAAATTCTCGCATGCTTGTCAGTTAAATTAGCCGAATATTGCTGAAATATCGATAGAAATGTGACAGACAGAGTGGGAAGCAAAAGAGAGAAAGAGAGAGAAAAAGTAGGAGACAGAGTAATGGAACGATTGCCAGACGTCGCGGCGTCGACAATATGACTCTCTAGATATATAGGCATTATGAAAGGCTGGTTCCGTGTATTTAAGAATGGAGAAAAAGTTTAATTCAGAAAGTACAGTTTCATTAAGCAACATGTCTTTGAATAATTTGTAATTAATTTCATTAAAATAATATATTTTCAATCAATAAATGTGTGCGTGTAAATATTGTAATAAGCCTGTATCGCAGAATAAAACTGCAGTAAAATTGCATTCAATATCAAATATATACTAATTTTGAGCATTCTAATTTTTCAATGATTGGGCCGCACTGCAAAATAATTCATTTTCTTATTAAACCACTTAATCTAATTAAAAACTCCGTGAGGAAATTATATTTGTGAACAGAGGTATCGATACAATCGCTATCCTAGAAGGACAAGATAGTTCAAATTGCTTCACTTTGACGGTTTTACGAACGCATCCGAGGTCGTCCCTGAGGGGAGGATTGAATCGTGCCGAGAATGTCGAGGGTCGCTTCCGCGAAATGGGGGGAAAATACGTTGAGAACATGAAGAACGCGTGGAAATTGGACGTGCCTATCCATTTTATTGTACTGATTCGCGATCGCGACGTAGATCGCAAATGGGCTGACCTATGTCGAATGACTCGATACGTTCTGTCACCATCTGCTCGCTCGCAAAATAAGCAGGGGGTCGAGAATGATTCACGCGTTGACTATAATTTGGGCCGTTTGTATCCGTGAATATTCGCGTGACGAAACATTGTCGCATTATTTTAAATGAAAGTAGTAAACAGAGTGTTTTTAAAAATATGAAGTTGTACGAAATAATAAACGACAGCGCACAATTAAATTAAATTCTTGTTAGTAATTTGTAATGTATTATAATATTTAATTTAAATAAATTTCCAGCGTTAAAAATACTTTAGCAGTTTGAGATCGGATCAAAATTCTGTTACAGTAAAGTCTGTCAAATAATGAGTGATTATCTTCGAATCACAAATCAGATATGCAAGTAACTGTGCTTCAAATTGCCGTATTATTGCTATTGTTTTCAGCTTGCACTTCGCGTACATTGTAATCAGAACGATTGGAATCGCGGAGCAGCAGCGTGTTGTCGTAGAAGTGATTGCCGATAATACAACAAGTGGCAGTAAAAAGGCATTAATTCATCGCGATCGCTATTGTTGTCGCGCCGATGTTGCACAAAAGAACTTCCAAGAGGACTAAGTCCCGTTTATGATGATGCGAAAGGCAATCACTAAGAGTACCAGGGCCGCAGTCAAGGATATCTCTCGATGACCCTGACAGAATTACTGTCTTTTGATTTGCTTTTGGGCTATGTCGAATAAAAAGCCGTATATACATGTGTTCGCGGGTTAGATCATGAGTCATTTAATTTTATTGTCTCGAATAAATTTTATTATTTTATTGTGGATCAAAGTTAAATTATTGTATAGTTTCAAAGAACGTTTGTGAATAATATTATTCACGCTTTGCAACATTAAAAAAATTATATAATAAATATAATATTATAATATTGAATATATATTTAATAATTTCTATTGGAAAAGAACATAAAAATGATTTAAAATATCAAATAAAATAATTCACTCTATATGTCACGTATTTAATTACAGAATTGATGGTAATAGAGCGTTAATCATTTAAGTAACCATAAATCACCAATCTTAATTGATCAAATTGATGATGGACTATAATATCATGAGACTGTCTTTTTAAATAGGATTACTAAAATAAAAGATACTATAATTCAAAGTAAGAAGATAATTTTAAAGTTGGTGCGTTAATAACTTTTTATAAACAATGGAGGGAGGGCAATTATTTACGCAAATTATACTTTGAAAATATACATAATTAGACAGTAAACTTTCATTTTCCGATTCATTTCAAGCTCGTTTTAAGAGGAATTTAATCTGAAATTTAGATGCCGGAATCGTCAGACGCTAAAAGCTGGAAAGCTGCGATAAATTATGGCCCCTAGCCAAATTCCTTTTTGACTTAATCCGTTCCTGTCTCGAGCAGTATATTCGAAGCAACGAGCGCTTTGTTCCGCGTTCCCCTATTCGCAAACGCGGCACAGTTGCGGTAGTAGCCCCATAATACGCGTTCGCATGATGAGCACGCGACATGTGCGACTCGTTACATGCTTGATTGCCTTATCTCTCGTGGCATACGTAGCACACGCGTGTCGATCAAATGCGAAAAACAGCTACGATAAGCTTTTTCCGCGATGTTATTTTTCACACCTTTCTTCGCTTAAATTATTTAAAATCTTAACGACAATAAGCTTCGATTTATTTTCTATTTTCACCTCATTCCTCTCTGTGATAATAATTTAAAATAAAATATATTTTAGCAGAAATCAGATAAAAACTTTATCAATTAAATGTAACAATAGAACTATTAACGTATAAGAAACAAAAAATAAGAGCAATTAATTAAATTTAATAGTAAAATAATAAACTTATTAAATATTAAAATAACAATCATACTAATTTTTTTATGAAGAAGATATAACTTGTAATCTCGGAAAAATAAGAACAATTTTTTGTGCCACACATAAAGTTGTCATATAAATCAATATCGATAAACCTGTATCTAAATGAAGAAAGTGCCGATACAAAATCAATTAAATAAAAACTGTTTAAATTAGCATCAAGATGTTTCGAATTCTGCATACATTTATCATACATATCATGTGACATTTGTCGCACGATATTTATGTCAGACGACATATGTATGTTATAGTTTTTAAAGCCTTCTAGATATCCTAATTTCTCCACAGAATTCAAGTACGCATTTCTAGGTGAAACCGAAGACAAAGAGAACCAATGTGTGTGAGAAAAGAAAATAGAATTACTTCCTTCTGAAATATTGTAGCAGTGCAATGTCAAGAAGTCTCGTTTTATGTAATGACTTTTTGCTGTAACAGCCGGTAAAGAGATCGATAGTCCCAGAAATAAATTCGATGACACAGTTCAAACAGAATTGTGACTCAAAGTGGACAAAGTTCTTCAAGACGATCCATTAACAACTTTCGAGTCACTGTCATAAATCGAGTGCTTTCGTAACAATCTCTGTCGGAGAAAGTTTCCGAAACATTGGGTGTGGAATAAACACAATGTAATCGCGACAACCGATTATATTCCTATCATATTTTTGTCCTATAAAAATTAATACAAAATTCAAAGCATTTCAAAGAATCAGAGAGCGTTTTACTAGAAGAAAATTGAGACACTCTGTATAATATTCAATTTACGCATGCACAATGTGTGCATGTTTTACATGCGTCAAATGCAACGACTGTAAATGACGAGAAAAAGTATGTTCCATCGCGTGTGGCGATTGTTCTTTTACCGCGCTTGGTGCTATAAATTTTCTGTCCTTTTGCTCTCATGCATAGATGATTATACATATTCATTTCTCGGTTTAGTTCCTGAACTCAGCTTACGTAACATTACGTGCGAGATTTTGTTCGAATAGAGACCATAGTGTCGCATACGTCGAGTCTGTCAGACGCAGCTGCGCTTTACACGCGATTTATCACTTAATTAGATCTGTGAAAACGCAAATATTATTCATGATTTACCGTTAATTTTTGTTTGATTTTGCTCTTATTGACAAAAAGTAAATGAAGAAAAACGGAATAATATTTATTTGAGAAGAAATGTATAAGTGAAACAAGATAACCCGTCAAGTAAAAAATATTTTAATTTCGACAAGGACACACGATATTTCCTTCTTATTATTTATAGAACACTGACTAATTTAATATTTACACTTCATGAACAATTTTATGAAGATACGTTTTTAATGGATCGTTTCCGGTTCCTTGACATATCAAATAAGAGTCAATTGTGTTACACAAGTCGCCAAGAAAAAGCAAACAAAAGACGTGCAATAATTTGCTGTTTCTGTAGTAATGTAAAATCGCGGTAAAACGTCAGCTGTTTGTCGGTTGCAATCTGCGTGTTACGTTCCTAGTGTGGTGATTTCACCACCTAATGGTATTGTCCGGGACATAATGTGAAAGTGGAGATCTTTTGCGAAATTGATGTGACGGTGGGATCCGTTAACAAAAAATATCCTAAGTATTGTGGCTTATGAGAAAAACGGTAACAAACGGTAAACGTGAAAAACTTTCTATCTTAATTACTTATTATTTTTTTTGTAACTTGGTTTTAATAATTCAATAAAATTTGTTAATAATTTATAAGATTTTATATCGGGCGACAGGGATACCTAATACTGATGCCTAATATTTTATTAACAGAAGAGTGACATTTGATTATTAAAAATTAAATTAAAAGATAATTTTATAAGAGCGTTTTCTGAAGATAAAGTTTTCGAAATTCATAATGTTATATTCAACAACTCTTTTTTTCCGCACATTGATAAATATATTAATATATAAATCTCTTTATAGTGCAAACACTATGACAGAAATTATCATTTAACAAATACAATTTGCGGTGTACAAATCCTCCTCGTCGCTTTCTGTCGTATATAAAATACGCGTTACAGCAAAAAGAATCACCTATGCGTCCCCCTTGCATTCCTAACATCGTAAGCAAAATGAGCATTACGTTCGAAAGGTTTTTACGCGACACGCAACGGAAATTAGTAAAGGAAGAAATGTTCATAGCAGCGGGGCATTAAGAGCTATTGTTTTTTAGCATTACTGCAATCTCTCATCTGCATTCCAATCATTCTTTATATAACAAACTCTACATTCGCGTATTATACGTAAACGCAGTTCGATATTTGCAATCTACTATTTTTGGTACTTTTAATAGTACTATATTTGCAACGATATTTTATTTGCAGTTTTTTATTTGTTTTCGGACGATCAACAAAAATAACAAAATAAAAAACATACAATTTCAATGAAAAAATAATAAATTTAAAAACTAATTCTACATTTTTAAAATTCTAATTTCTATTTTTAAAAATTTTATTCTAATTTTTATTTTCAAAAAATATTTGATTTAACAGATTAACAGATTAAAACGATCACTTTTACTTTTGTAAGATAAAAACGTCTTGCATTAAAATTTCATGCAATACAGGTATCTACAAGAAAACTCGTATTCGTTCAATTTATCGCTTGAGGCAAAATGATGCAATAATCGAGCCAATAAAATTCTTCAAATGGCAACAAAGTTTTACCCTAGAGACTAAAAATTGTTGTAAGGTATTTAAGATGACGAAATAAGGTATTTAAGGTATTTAAGACATATATTAACAACATGTCAAAAACAAGAATAACTATAATACCTATGATAATTTATTTTCCGTCGTAAAATTATTAATTTTTCCAGTAAATTATAGAAACAGATATGCACAGGCGCCGCGGAACCGGGGGGCAGAGGGGGCGACCGTCCACCCAAAGATAATTCAGAAGGGGCTATGCCCCCCTGAAATTTTTCTGTTTACTTCAGATATTTCATGACCGAAAATATTGAGTATCAAATATTTACATTAAAGGTGGAAAGATGGGTTACTTTTCTTTCCTTTTCTTTTTTCTTTTTCCTTTTTTTTTTACTATTTACTCGTTCAATTAAAGTACACTATATAACGAAAAAAATTAAGCGCATTAAGTTAATAAGAGCACAAAATCTGTGCATACTTTTTGCACATTTATACTACCCACTGAGTGGCCTATTATATGGTGTTTGAATAGAGTTACATACATATACATATACATATTATGAATGTATTATGTATCTTCTTTATAAATTTTGCCCCCTCAGATGAAAAATACTTCCGCGGCGCCTGGATATGCACTTTAAGTGAATATATTGTAGATATAAACAAGTACCTACATATAAATTTTAATTCTTAATAGATAAATGTAAATATCTTGTAAATATATTTTTTAAATAAAAAAAATAATGATTATAGTTTAATGAAACATTATCAGAAAAGAATCATAAAGAGCATCCCTATTAAGCTCAGTAGTTAAAGCAATTCTAAGTCCAGACTGCACCGGAAAAGTAGAGCAGGGCATCGACTCACGCTCGAGTCAGGCGCATCTCTAGGAATACCAATGCTATCCTGAATTTTTGATATGCGTAGTACTAATGATTAACGTCGATATTTAGTAATTATTCAATAATTTTTCACAAAGATGTGGCATTTGTAATCAGACATATATAGCATAGAGATACAAGTCAATTTTAATTAATTCTGAAATATTGAGATATTTATTACAACCCAGGAAAAAGAATTCGTAATAATACTATATATTCAATAGTTTCTTATTTTAATTAATTATGTAATTATAGATAAAATGAAAACAAATAAACTTTCAATATTTATACATAAATAAAATTGTGCTTGCAAATTTTATTTAACTTTTATTAACAAAAATTGATATATACCACTTTGCCGACACTAATCGTTCAATTGTTTATATTATATTGATAATTTCTATCAATTTTTAACGTAACTTTGTTGGCATTGATAAAACAAATCTCAAAATATGTAATGCCAATATGTAAATGCCTTTCTCAAAATCACAGTTCAATGAAATGAAAAAAATGTGCTTATTTCTCAACAATTATGTCTATCAAATAAGCGTGGCGTATTTGTTATACATAGCGCTCTCAACTGTATCGAGATGAGAGTGATAACAAGAAAAGTGAAAACGAGCACGTACCTGCCGAAACGACGATGATGTCGGCGCTGTGAAACAGCTGATCGTCTTGCTCAGTGGGTGTCGCCCTCGCCTAACCTCTTCTCCAGCACCCTGTTACGGCTGCACTTTCTCACGCACTCGATTCACTCGCGAAAACCGACCGATGAAAGCTTTCTGATGTTATATGATACGAATTCCGACGCGCACACGATTGGCTTTTGGTTGGCTATATCGTGATCGCGGTGTTTGCGTTGTCTTTAAAATTTCGATTCAGAATTCTTAAAAGTTAGCTTTTCGAAACGCGCGATTCACAATACAAGAGTAGCAACACGGAATTCGTGATGTAATTCGTGCTTCCAAATTGTTTAATGATGAACATTTCGCAACATAACCTTTATTCCAGGTTTTCTTAATGGCATCCGTAGACAATTTCTGACTGCAAGTTGTAATGACGAAACAAATATTTGCGCGGCGTCGGACGTAATATTGCAATCAGCACCATTGATTTAACGCAAATGTATGCGCGGCGTTACGTCGTAATAATTGTATAGAATATTGTTTTAACGACTAACTGTCAGTGATGTATATATATTTCATACGGCAAGTCCATTTCAACAATGACACAAGCAATCGCGCGGCGTCGCGACAAAGCCGCGCGTCGTTGTCGAGTTGATTCGCGAGCGCTACTCACGCGGCATACTTCACGGCAGGTGTCGAGCGATCCTGGGGATCGTATGCGGGAATCCTCGGCGCAGGATGACGGCCGCGCGACTTCGGCGTAATCGAACTCATATTCCCGGTGTTGCTGTTTTGCAGTGGTGGTAGCGTTGAGTCAAACTGCGGCGTCACTCGGCTATGATGCACTCGCGAATGGGACCCGCAGCCCCGTCGATTAATCACACAGCGAAGTAAGCTGGCCCGCTCTATTTACCGCTCGCGCGACGGACGGGGAGCAAATGCATAGGCGGGGGCGGCCGCCCGAAGCGCTCGACGAGCCGGACCGAGCGGGCACGAAGGCGGACGGACGGGTGGTTGGTGTATACCTTACTACGCATTCGATGTGTTCACACGCGCGGTAAAGAGAATACTGAAGGTGGGGACTCCGTGCGGCATGATGAACTATATACAACGTGCGCCTGCGCGTACCGCAGCGTACCGTTCGTCTCATGCTACACTTCTTACGACTCCAAAAGCACTTTTCTGTTGGTATAAACTTTTTTCATGTATTTATACATTGCATATGCAGTAAATAATAATATATCTTCTATGAATACTCGGTATATAGTTCAATATACTTATTTGAGAGAATATTCTTATGAAATTATCATACCTCTTAATCGTCGTAATAGTAAAAATTATAAAATATGTAAATGCCAATATATTATCTAGCAATGTTCAACGCTTTTATATAAAATATATTGTAGAAAATTGTTATACCGTATTTCAAATAGGATTTAACGCTACATAACATAACCATTTTTCTCTAAGAAAATTAATTTAATTCTATTATGAAAATTGAAAGGTTAAATTATAATTTTTCAGTTCTTTTTTCGTTTCGTTTTCGAGTTATTAATGTTTTGTCAATATCAAAATCTACGCATAATAACTTGTATTTTCTTACCTTTATTCCGAAAGCACCTTTTTATTAATATGAATTTTTTTCATGTATTTATTCATTGCATTGCTTTTTCGAGAAGCATTCGTCGGATCATGTTGATTGCGTTTCAATATTATCTAGCACTGCCAGTACTGACAATCTATAATTCATATAACGTATACTACAGGTTTTCAGCACTGCCAGTGCATTTTCGAGCACACCCGTTGATGTATCATTTGTTATTTACTTACACACTTGTGGAAATTTTTTCGAAGTTGGCAAATGTCTTGATTTACATGGCCATTTTACGTAAGTATCCTTTCATTCTTTCTATAAAAGTTTCGATTTTACGTCTATTATATAACTTTCTAAAATACAACGCAACTAATTTTATGAATATATTCTATAGTCCATTGTTTCGATAATTTAGGTTTCTTATCAGAGGAAGAGTTGTCAAAACTGTTAAAAAAACTGCGGTTAGGAAGACATTCTGTGACTTCGGGATATGTGGATCTATATGCGAAATAAAAGGTGATGAATATTTCAGTAAAAATCGAAGAAAACTATCAAAAAGCTTGATTATCGGATTATCGGACATTTATATTTTTAATGACTAGAACAATACAGGCGCGCGCTACGCGCGCGCACTTATTATAGTAATTTAATAATTAAGAAATCTAAATATTTTAATAAATTTTTTTTATTTTTAATAACCGTCAAAATAACCTTTGCTCTCAAAGTATCAAACTGTCAGAATAATCGCGATAACCAATCAGCGTCGCGGAAAACCGTCAACAAAACTTTCGATACATTCGAGTATCAATCTTTCATGCCTTTTTTAAGAATGGAATTTCGCGATTTTACTTGTTTATTCAAACATTTGTAACACTTTTTCTTTTGAATGAGTTTTGGAATGCATCAAAATCATGCAGACAATTTTTGATGCATTTTGAAATTCATTAAATAAATAAGTGTTGCAATCTTGTGGAAAACGATTATATACAAAGTTGGTACTAATGATACTAATAGACGCTTTACTCATTTCAGACGTGGTGGACACGAAGCATCTCATCCGCCGCGGATTTCGGTAAGATATTCGTATTTTTGACTTTTTTAGCGCATTGTACGATATTTGGCAATTATAGAAAGACATAAACAGTTCAAATAATTCAGCTCTGTATGAATTTTTATAAATATAAAAAACTGTGAGTAGAAAGAAATTGTGTGGCTTCGGGATATGCGGAAATGTATGCGAAACAAAAGATGATGAATATTTCAGTAAAAATCGAAGAAAACAATCAAAAAGCTTAATTATCAAATATTTCACGTGTATACATTTAATGAATTTCGCGATTTCACTTGTTTATTCGAACATTTGCAACACTTTTTCTTTTGTATGAGTTTTGGAACCCATCAAAATTATGCGGACAATTTTTGATGCATTTCGAAACTTATTAAACAAACAAGTGTTGCAATCTTGTGGACAACGGTTATACATAAAGTTGGTACTGATGATACTAATAGACGCTTTACTCATTTCAGACACGATGGACACGAAGCATCTCATTCCGCCGCGGATTTCGGTAAGATATTCGGTAAGATATTTTTGACTTTTTTAGCGCATTGTATGATATTCGGCAATTATAGAAAGATATAAACAGTTCAAATAATTCAGCTCTGTATAAATTTTTATGAATACAAAAAATTGTGAGTAGAAAGACATTCTGTGATTTCGGGATATGCGGAAATGTATGCGAAACAAAAGATGATGAATATTTCAGTAAAAAATCGAAGAAAACAATCAAAAAGCTTAATTATCAAACATTTCACGTTTATATTTTTAATGAATTTTGCGATTTCACTTGTTCATTCGAACATTTGCAATACTTTTTCTTTGAAATGAGTTTTGGAACGCATCAAAATCATGCAGATAATTTTTGATATATTTCGAAACTCATTAAACAAGTTAATGTTGCAATCTTTTGGACAACGATTATATATAAAGTTGGCATCGATGATATTAATAGACGCTTTACTCATTTCAGATACGATAAACATGAAGCATCTTATTCCGTCGTGGATTTTGGTAAGCTATTCGTATTTTTGAGTTTTTTAGCGCATGTACAAAATTGTTGTAACTTGTTTGACGATAATATTATATTTGCAGTTGGCACCGATGATACAGATACATTCATCACATTCATTTTAATTCTTGTGGATGCAACAAACGCAAAGCACTTCATTTCGTTAGATTTTGGTAAGATATTCATATTTTTTATTTGTTTAGCATATTGTACGATATTCTGTAATGATACATGATAGAACGACATAAACAACTCAAATAATTTGACTCTGTATGAATTTTTATGAATGCAAAATTGAGAATTTAAGAATATTTAATTAGCCAATTGATAACGCAATATATAACTCAAAGTCGTGAATATTTTCCTTCATTATTCTTTCTTTATTAAAATTTTGAATGAGATATTTGTAATTTCGAAAGCCGATTGTTACATTTTCTGAGATAAGTTATAGAAGATATATGAAAAAGATTAAAAAATCGGCATAAAAATACATTGAAATGATTAAAGTTCCCTGTTAATTATTAAAGCTCAGTATTAAATTTCGGTGACATTTTAATTAAGAATCGCAGATTCAAATGCTTACATACTTCCGAATACTCACTACGCAAACAAATGTTGCAACTCTTGACCTTTTTAACGCATTGTGCGATATCTTGCAGAATTAAAAATATGTAAACAGTTTAAATAATTCGTTCCTGTATGAAATTTAAGAAAAATTTGGGAATATCAATCGACAATCATCAATTTGATCGACATAATCCAATTCTTAAAAATTTCTATAATTTTTTCATTATTCTTTTTTTAAGAAATTATAAATAAAAAATTTATGACTCTCAAAGATAATTGATACATATTTTCTGAAATAAGTTATAGAAGTTATGTAAGAAAAAAGGTTAGAGAAAAAGTAAAAGAGCAATTTTTTTTCCTGTATGCAAAATTCGTTTAAAAAGTTTAAAAGTATCGCAAAATAATGTCGAATTATTAAAATTCATGAAAATGAGATGCTTTAATAATGAGGCTGCGAAGTACCGTGTTTATCTTTAATTCGGCGAGTTTACGAACTTTGCTTAGAATTTTCAGAATATTTTAATTATATTGAAAGTGTAATATTAAATTTTTAGTAAAAAAGGTTAAAATTTCTTAAAATTTTCTTTGCTCGCGATATTTTGACATAATAAAAAGTTTATAAACATTTTTTATGTCCGTGTATTATCCGAAAATACAGTATTGAAATCTTTTTTGCAGTTGTAAATTTTGTGGATATCGAAAATGAACTATGCAAAGTACAGTGTCGAAATAGGTTTGAATTCGCGTTTGTGATATTGGAAAGTGCAGTGCCGAAATATTTTTATATTCGCAATCGTAAAGTGCTGTGATATCAGAAATTTAGTGCTAAGTATCTCTTTGTCTTATATATACTGAATTTTGTGAATATGTAAAAATCTGTGAGTGTTAAGTAATAAGTGCAATATCGAAAAATTTCGCGAGTGATAAGTGCATCGTTGGATCAATGAGTCAGCACTTGGAGGATCGCTTGGATCACTAATCCTGACTAGTCCCCGATTAATGGAGCTAATTGATTTCCAGGGATGAACATCGGCAGCGGTCGGTGAGTCTCGCATGAAAATGATTTATTATTTTCCAATTAATTAATGCTTTTTGTACTTGTTGCGCAACGAGCGCTACTTCAGTTGCACGCAATGCATGGAATTTGCATTCAGTTTTTAGTACCTATATTTGTTATTATACTTATATGATTACTTTATACTCATATATGATCATTTACCGCCCGGATAAATAAATGATCGAATATGGTTTTAAATATAAATAACAAATATTATTAAAATATAATATTTGACTAAATACTGAATTAAATATTCAGAATAGTTTGGTAATAGTACTTAACAAAAGTTTAAAATAAAAATCACAAAATCAATTTGTGCATTCGAGTGTCCACGTGGTTATAAACATGTAAAGAGAATTATATATATATATATACATACATACATATATGTTGTATATACATGTGACATTCTCTTTACATATTCATAACTGTGGACATTACTAATTATAACACGTTGTTATACTAAAACAAACATTTATCTTGCATGAAATTGAGCAAGAAACTTGAGAGTGAATATCATTTTAGAATTTTTCGATCATACATTTAACTTTCCATTTAAATTTAAATCCTGTACGTTTGTGCTTGTAAAAGTCACTATTTATAATTGCACGTTCCTAACAACTGGCTATTTAGTTTTACTATTTAAAAAACAATTAGATATTATTTTGATTCTTTTACCACAAGAAATTTTTTCTCTGCATTTTAAGATGCATTTTAAAGATGTATGTATCTATATACTATTTTTGATTATTTTAAAAATGTTTATGCACTTGTGTTTGATTAGTCCTGTCTCTTTTCAAAGAATCTTTTTCATATAGTAAAAATATATATTTTTTGGACTTATCAAAAAGATTTAATTATTACAAAAAAATTGAAAATGTTCGCAAATTAATTGCTAACATTTTAATATTTTTATAATCTAAAAAATATATTGTAATCTAAAAGTAGCAATTGCTATACGATTTAAATTATTAACTATCAAAATTAAATTTTTATTTGTGCTATAATTATTTTTCGCTGGTTCAAAGAAATAATATACATCGTGAATTTCGTACGCAATAGAATATTATATTAAAATATAAATGCTGAGAATCTACAACAGATACATGTTCGTTTTATGTATATATAAATATCTTACATGTGTAACTTTCACCGACTGTACAGCAGTTGCTCAAAAAGTTTTAATAGCTGACAGCAAATACTTAGAAAAGATCTTTTTAAACGACGCACCTCGCGCTTTTTAACATTGAGTTTTGTAGTAGAAATGTGAATGTTTCGAAACAAGATCTAATGATGTAAATTTTTATATATTGTGGATCAAAATTATCCTGCGTATATTGTATAATTTTTCTTAGTATTATAAATTATTTACTAATAATAAATCGTGGATATATATGTGCCGAATTTAGAAGTGCGAGAGGCACGGGAAAACTTTAAATATTATCTACGGTTCCATGTCGGGATACGCGATTGATCTTTTTAGGTAAATTTGCATTTGCTCACTACTGCTCGTCTTTGTCTTTCGCACCGTGCTTCAGGATTCGAGTGAATTCCAAGTAGTCAAACATAGAACCTTTGATTGGTGCCTCGCGATACATTTCATCTACATCGTCATCCGTGAATCTAACGATAAAAAAGAATTGTCTTTGTATTGTCAATTAACAGTCCTAGTTTAAATAATACATATTTTAATTTAAACAAAATTATAAATTGCATAGATCACATAACTTATACTGACTAATCATTATCGTTTACAATTATGCTCTTCAATTGTATAATTATTATATTGGCCAATTATTATTAATCATTATTTCCTCTTTTTCTTTTTTTACAAAGCGTTTACTTTTAAAGAAGTTAAAATTAATTTCTAATTTTTTTTCTATTTATATATATTAATATTAAAGCATTCGTAAAGTTAACACAAACATAAAAGTAAAATTTTATAATAGTTTTATAATCTTTAAATGATTTTGACATGAAATTACCTATCACCCATTGTCGTGAGTAACTCGCGGAGACGTTCCTCATTTATATGACCGGTATTTTCTTCATCGAAACAACCAAAAGCATTTTTAATCACATCCTCAGGGTCAGTCCCTTGCAGTCTCTCTCCGAACAATGTTAGAAACATTGTAAAGTTTATAGGTCCAGGTGCTTCGTTCATCATTGCTTCTAAGTATTCATCGGTAGGGTTTTTACCTGTGAAAGATAATTAATTCCTACGTTCCATTTGCATTTTATTTTGGTCTAAACTACAGTTTAGAAGCAATGATATTTATATGAAGAGATTGTGCAGAAAGATCTCTTTGAACTTCCCTCGAATATTTTCCTAAAAAGCTGTTATATATTTAAAGCGCTTACCCAAGGAAGCAAGCATATCATGCAAATCTTCCTTATCAATAAATCCGTCATGATTTTGGTCAATCATATTAAAAGCCTCTTTGAATTCCGCGATTTGCGCCTGGTCAAACATCGCAAAAACATTTGACGTCGCGCGCTGAGCGCGTTTCTTCGTGGTAGCGCGACGACCGGCAGTTTTGCGAGAAGACATCTTTAATTATTTGCACCTACTAAAGCAAAAATTAACCCTTATATATTTTCAATATCTTTAGGTAACTAATTTTTAAAGTGCTTCAAAATTTTGAAAAAAGTTATTACTCTTACTCAAGATATCTAAAAAAATTGTTAGATGTTTAAAAAGTTAAAAAACAGATTCAATATTTTTCTTTGGCAATTTAAATCATTTCATAATTGAAGAAGTTTGAAAAGGAATAAAAATAATCCTTATATATACATATTTGCCACATAAAGAACTAAATTTTAGCTATTATTCTGAATTTAACATATGTTGCAAATTAGAAAAGCCTTTTTCTCAGCTGATTATACTTATAAAAGTATACATTTCTGTATATTTAAATTATAAATATTTATTAATGAAATACTGATCATATATAATTGATCAAAATATATATTAAATTAAACTTGATGTATCAAGTAAAATAAAATTTTGTGAAATTTTTTTGATGAACTTAAAATCGTATTTTTTTCTCGGTAAAATTCGAAATGTTTATTGATAAGTCCGGGATATTTTGAGATCAAATCGATAAATTTCAATCTGAATGTATCATCGTTACAGAAAAAACAATGGCACGAGACCTATTCACAAACCATATATTTCGTAGGAATTGTTTGCTCAAAAAATAAACTGCAAATTTTGCTCCCATAAATTTGCCGCGAAAGTTTAGAGAAACAAAGATGCATTCTTTTTAAATTAAAACAGACATTGCGATTAAACAGTTGCCAAGTCGCCATCGCCATTGGTGTTTATTTTCGTATAATCAATTCACGATATTCCGACGTGACCGAAATTGGGGTAAAAATAATACTTGGACGAAGACGCGACTGAAGGGTCGTTACTCTCTTCGTGCGCTTAAATGGCTTTCTCTTTTATGTATGTTTAACTGTTCCGATAATATAGCTCTTATTAACCACAAACTTTTTATTTTATTTATTCTTTTTTAGTTTGAACTAATCATTAAAAATATATCTGTTTAAAAGATACAACAATATTAGATAAAAAACAATCAATATTATATTATACATAAACTCAACTCTGATTTGTTAAAAATTCTTTCCTCATATTACATACAATATTTTATACATAAAATATATTTATTATATAATTTTTGCAAAATTATGTCATACTAAAAAATTGCTGTCTTTTGTATTTACAACACTATATATATATATATTCTATTTGAAGTAAATTAAATTAAAATTTTCTTTAGAATTATGATTAATTTTGCAGCGATCTTTACGTATATTCACTCGTATTTACTCGTATATTCACTTACTCATCTCTTTCTTAAATTGTCCTACTTTTCCTTTCCTTGACTCATGTGTCTCTTTCGCAGTCAGTGTTGTTCGAATCAGTAATACAGTCATAGTAATTTTGATACATTGCGAACAATAATGAAATAAATTTATTTTAATATTTGCAATAAACTGATTAATAACTGATTAATAACTGGTTAAATAACATCGACCCTTGTTATTTGCACCCATTGTATTGTTTGTATCTACGGTACTGCGCCTTTATCACATTGCTCACTAGCACTTTCTCTTGATCGCATACATCAGTACATAACCTAACATAACCTAGCCAAAAAAATATTCTTTTTGTGGCTTGTCCTATTTCACAAGGAATAACGATCCTTCGTTTTTCAAATCAAACACGATCCAAATTCTGTAAACGAGAACTGAATGGCAATGGCGGCTCTTTCAGCAACAAGATTCATTATCAAACCATCGAGATTTCACACGCTAGGACTACTTTTGCGAAAAGAAACAGTTCATTAAATATTTTGATTATTCGCGAGTTGAACGGAGGTATACTCACGAGTCAAACAACAGCAAACGAAAACTCGAAACACGGATGAAAACTAGAACAGATCAGAACTTCTCGACGTACACTGTGAGTCACGATACGCGTCACTCTATGGTCATTCACCACACCCGATCATCCAGCACCATCTGCTGGAAAAGAATGGAGCTGTGAACTGTGAAAATCGCGGATCGAGAAAAATTCGGGCCATTGCCAGAAGTAGGTCAGGATAATACTTTGATTTTATACACTATATTTGCGTCTTGAATGTTTACAACTAGTTGTTTTTTATGAATGTTTACAACTAGTTGTTTCAGTTATGAATTATTCGAACAATATGGTTTGCTATTTTCTTCAAAAGAAGAAAATAAATTTAAAAAAATAGTTAACATTGCATTATAAACTATTGGTAAAAAACAAACGTAAAACAATAATAAACTCTTAGTTCTGTTCACAAAAGTAAAGTAAATTAGAATAAAATCTCAATTTGAAATATTTTACAAATGTTGATGTTGAGTATTTAAAAATAAATATGGCAAAAAGTAATAAAATAATGATAACTTAATAATAAAATAAATATTAAAAATAATATAATATTTATTATGCGTTAAAAAGCTGAATAAAATATATAAAGCATATTTAGCTTAAAAATTTTGTAAGCCATGATCTGCGAGTAATTATACAGTCCTGAATCGAGAAATCATTACTATACATGGGTTACATGTCTCGTGCCGACTTGTAGCCATATAAGGATTTAACAAAGGTTAATACCATAATAGAGAAGTCTGAGAGAGGCCATTCTATCGTTTTCGTCAGACGCTTATTGATCTCTTTAGCATCGCCACCTTAATCCACTTTAATGTTGAAACTACGTAATCACATTTATTTTTTGTCATTGTTGATAAACGATAAAACCATTTAGGGCATATTCGTGTTACATTCCAAAATTGCATAAGATAATACACTCTTTGTACTGGTTTAATTATGTAATACAATACAATGTAGTTATAATTTAAAAACAGATGGAAATACTTTGCTATGAGTAGATTAAAACAGATTAGTATAAAAATAGTTTAAAAAAATAAATATAATTATTAATGTTAATCATGAATACATTTTCTTTTAAATTACAAATTGCACAACTTTTCTTATATAAATTAACTATATAATTACTTATATAAATTATATAAATTAACTATTGTGCAAAATATATACTATTTATCTTTCATTTATACTTGTGGTACATGTATAATAAAATTCGTACATGTGTGGAGTGTTTTCTTTTGCCTAGTTTATAGATGTTAATATAAATATGCCTTAAACAGTCTTATTAATTGTCGTTTATTAGCAGAAAAATGTAGTTAAGTAGTTTCTTATTTGAAATGGATGCATAATTTAGGGATACTGAACAGTAAGCACAAAAACGGTATAATGATTGCTCTCAGACTTGTTTCTGATTAGCATTATTGAGAAATTTGAAGCAGATTTTTTCATTAGTAAAAGTAAGTAACAGCACGTTAGGAGATATTGAAAATAGAGAAGAGCAAATCGATAAAAAAATCTTATTCCTTTTTAAAAGTTATTTTTGGATGTAAAGTATAATCGAATTAGAATACTTTAGCACATCTAATTTATATGATAATTTATATTTATATATGCGGAGCATATTTAATAAAAGTATGAAAAAAGTTTCATATTTCCTCGCAATAATAGCAACAATTTTGCTTTTTATATGTATAATTTATTTCTTATAATTGCTAAAACTCAAGATAACAATTTAGAGTTTAATTAAATAGAATATTTTTAAAAGGGGTATTTTTGGGAAGAATAGCGAAATAATGCGACAAATTATGAAGTACAACAAGAGCATTGGTTTCTTTATTTGCATAATCGTAAACTTATACTATAACTTATCGTATAGAATCTACATATAATGAACCTAAATGATCGATACAGCATATATACAGAATCGTACCACATACTTGATTCTCAGAGAAAATATTTTACCGAAAAGAGGAGCGTCGTCGGAATGTAATCCTTTCTAGACGTCACTACGTCTCGCTCGTTCTTTATACTTTCTCGCAAATTATTTACATAAATTGTCGCACCTTTTAACGGGGCGATAACATAAATAACGTCAACAAGTTCTTGTTGTGTTTTCTGTACACAAAGCATCGCTTTGAGAACGGCGAAAACCGCGCAACGGAATCTCTCGATGACGCTTTCCCGTGCGCGATTTGATGAAAACGAGGAAGGTGGAATTTTAAACTATCGCACAGATACACCGTTGATAGTGATACCATTTCTGTTAGCAACCGGTTCGGCCTCGTAATGTCCAGATCTGCCGTACGTTCTTCTCGGGTGACCGCCGTATCTATTACATATTGATTTATTTAAAATAAAATCAATTCTAATTACTTATCATAACAATCGAAACACAGTTTTACAATAAGATTATCTATGAGACAATATATATTTCCAAAATGTTTGAAATATTTTTTGAAACAATTATTCGATTTACCATTTGTGTTTGCAATTATTCTAGAAAGATAGCGAATTAAAAATAATTAATTCAATAACGTTATTATACAAATACAAATTTTAATCCAAAATTATATATAGTGGGCTATATATAATATATTATATATTTTACATATTTAACATTTTAATTGAACTCACCTGTACCCGTTGTTGCCATTTAAACTATATGGGTTATCGTAGAGACCATCTTCGGGGACGTTCTCGTACATAGTGTTATGCGTACCGTCGTTCAATGTCGCATAAGACATAACGGCGGCATTTTGATCTTCCTTCCTTTCCGCAGCTTGAACGTTCTCGGTATTTTTTACCGGCGTAGCTTTACGTCTATGGATTAATATACGTTAATTTATTTCGAAATTATTATATTTCCAAAGAAAAATAGTCACTTTGAAAGACGACACTCACAGCCTAAGATAGACTAGTCCAAGGATAATTAATATAAATATGATGACGCCGGCTCCGATGCCGACGCTTGTACCGACACCTTGAGGTTCCGCCACCTCGTTTGCAGCCACTGCGATACAAAAATACAAATATAAATAATATGCAAAAAATACAAACGATATATTATGTTAGGTTTTCCGAATGTTTCTGAACTTTTCTGACAAATTCACCTTCTTCCGCAAAATCAGTGATATTTAGCATTTGGTTCGAGCAATTTGTTGTCTGTAATATTTGATGAAAGAATTTTTAACTTGAATGAAACTATAGGAGTTAGTCAACAAAATTTAAATTTGATGGAGTACTTTGAAATGTGTTACATATTTTAAACATTATTAGCATATTTTAATAATATAATATTAGTGCCTTACGTTCGCATTTCGGCTCCTCGCCACTCCAAAATCCTGTGTCCAAACACTTTCTCAGGAAAATACCGATCCTTTCGTGTTGCGGCAAGCAGTGATACTCCGCGGCTCCCCCGTAAGTCGTTGATCCATTCACCACTATCACTCTACCGTTCTCGATCGGTCCGGGATGCTTGCAGTCGACCGCTAAAAAAACATCACGAATGAATTTTTAATCCTTTAGTGATCCATTTAAAAATTTTTTATTATTTTGAGAAAAAGATTAATTATTAAATTTATGATAGAAAAATGTATTACGTGGTATTTGACATTCACGTGAAAGGGTTGAATAAAGTTCTTCAAAGATAAATAAGAAAAAGTTTCTACGCGAAAGACAGAAAATAATATTGTTCTATCAGAGATCCTTACAAAAGCAAGCAGGTGTTGTGCCGCTCCAAGATCCATTTTGCAAACAGATTCTTGTTTCATTTCCTTCCATATAATATCCACGTGGACAGCTGTAATGCGCTACTCCGCCCACACTATGAGTTGATACTTGCGTCGATAGAACACCGGTTTTCTCGGGATCTTTGCATCGAATTTCTGTAAAGGCACGCCGTAATTAATCTTTATACAATTTGATAATTGATCTTAATTTTGCTAATTTATATTGCTTAGAAATAAAATAGTTTATCTAAAATTGAAATTAATTGGAAATTAATTTAACAAAATAGAATTTTGTGATGTATTTTTTCTGATTAAATACCTCGGCAGACAGGAGTATCACTGCTCCAGGTGCCATTCTCAAGGCATAGTCTTCTAGCAAAGCCATCTAACTCGAAATTCCCGTCACACTCGTAAAGTGCAGCTGCCCCATAATACGTTGCATTCGATGTTAACGTGTAACGTCCATGTTGAATGTGTTCGGGTTTGCCGCAGTCGACATCTGTCAGAAGAATGCTTGTGTCAGACATGTGATACTTATTTTTCAATATTTTAATATTGAATATAATATTGAATATTTTGGAGTATTATTTTTAACAAAATGATTGTCATCGTTTATCTGCTTAATTTAATACATTATTGACTTGATAGAATGCAATTTCCGATCACTTGATACTTACAGACGCATTGCGGCACTTCGCCGCTCCACTTTCCGTTCTCTTCGCAGGTGGACAGTGGCTCGCCGACCACTTTGTATCCCCTTTCACATCTGTACTTTGCCAGGGCACCGATCTTGTACGAAGTCGCGCCCGTGTTCGAATTCTCCGCGGTGCCCGTGCGAATCAATGTTCTTCCGTACATCCGATCGTTTCCGGTCACCGAAAGAATTCCGTGTTCCGCCAGTACGGGTTCCGGACAACGAATTTCTGAGACGAAAAACATAAATATGGTATGGGCACACATAAAAGTAACATATTGAACGTTTATAAAACTTATGGCTAAATTTTTACAGACTATCGAGGGAGATTCGGTTGTATATTTTATGAATACCTTATAGAAAGCTATTCACATAGAAAATGTAAAGGGATTTAGATATTTTCTTTGGAATATCGCGTGACTATTGATTGTATTTCATTTGGTTTATTTAATGAAGCTATTACCTTCACATTTCGGAGTCGCGTCACTCCATTGACCGTTATCCAGACAGTATCTTCTCGAGACTCCATTGAGTCTGTAATTCTTTGTACAGCTGTAGGTGATTTCGCTGCCAAGATGAGTTGTTCCATTCGCGTAGTCCACAGCGCCATTTAGAACAGGAAGAACCTTACCGCAGTCGACATCTGCATAGATAATTACTTCAGTCAGTAGTATCTTGGAAGCAATAAGCATTGTTGAGTTATTTATAGTTGAATTGTGAGAAAATATATATTTTTATAAATGAAGGAAAATTTACAATTCTAAATAACTGCAAAGATTATTAAAAATATTTTTTATATCAGGATAAATAGCTTGTTACAGAATATTCTGTAAAATTTATATTAATATTGATGCACTAAAAAAATTTTTTTTAAATTTTTTTATAAAATAAAGTCATCAATTTATCAAAATTGAATTCTTTTTAAATGAAAAATTGCAAATGTGAAATAATTTTTTGTCTTTTTAAATATTTGTAAAATATTTAAAGAGAAAGAGATGGTTGACTAAAGTATAAAATTTTGAAATACTTTTTCGAATGCTAATAAGCTATTCTGAACAAGATCTTGTTTAAGATGAAGGCTTTTAGTGGTCAAAACGACCTTGATAAATAGCTCCTTTCATAATACAGCACAATTATGTTATGCGTGTGGTTTCGACGGGAAAGAGATATGAATAGAGACTCACATTCGCAACTCGGTACTTCTCCTGTCCATTCTCCGTCTTTACCACACGAATGCCTTGCCTCACCGTGAAGTAAATAACCCACGTCGCAGTGATAATCGATAACACTGTGAACGTTTAGATCGTATCCCACCACGTAACCTCCGGCAGGTACTTCTGGTTCCTCACACGAAATTACTACAATGCGAAAGAACATGAAATACATCCATAGATATTAAAACATTTTACATAGATAAATTTTAAGTAAATAAGATAATAAATTATTACTATACACAGTCGATTCCGGTTAATAGGACCGGTTGGTTAATTGGGTCAGCCATTTATTTTTGGGACATGTCTTAAAGAACAAATCCCAATAGATAAAAGATCAGTGTTCGGATAATTGGGGCAGCCATTTAATTGGGCCGTTCCGATTTGTCCCAATTAACCGGAATTGACCGTATTTAAATAATTTTTTTCATATAAAAAATACACGCCTATTCCTCTTGCTGAATAATATTTAACATAGTAAATACTTGAGCTTTCTGAACAAATTAATTTTTGTATAAAATATTAAATAAGTAATTCTTACATTCGCATGACGGTGTATCGTGGTTCCACTTGCCCTCCTTGGTGCACTCTTGCTTTCCTTCGCCCACTAACCAATAATCCGCTTGACACGTGTAAACGGCTAAGCTGCCTACCGTAGATGTACCGTTAATCAGAACAACGGTTCCAAATTCGATCTGGGCTGGAGTCCCGCAGTCGATAAATTTGCATTGTGGCGCTTTGCCGGACCACTCACCACCAATATTACACGTGAGAACCTTAGTAATCAATCAGAGAATTGCAATCATAAATTAAAGAAATATTACTTTATTTTTTAATATATTTGCATTATATTTTGATACTCATATGAATAGAAAGAAAATTATTACGAATAATAATGTTAGAAACAATAAGCGTGAATTGAAGATCATGGCAAACTTACATTATCTCCGAATAAAATAAATCCATTTTGACACGAATAAGTGGCGGTGGAGCCTACTCTTTTTCCGTTAGTTGTCACGACGCCACCGTTTATTTCTGGCGGCTCGGGGCACCAATCAACTGCAAAGTATAATAATTAGGGATATAATCGCGTCAAGCGAAATGACAAGCTAAAACGTGTATTAAAACGTAACATCTAATTTAACCCAGCACGCTAATGTGAAATTATTTTCTAATTAATGATAATGTATGCTTTTATATATAATTGTATAGTCGATTAACATCTCTATTCCGAGGAACAAGTGGCAACAAATTCAATACTGTTTATTAATAGCGCTGCTTTCATTATTTATTATTTTTATGACAAAAATAATATTTTAACAGAATTACAATTGTAGATATTTAAATATAAATGTAAACATATTTTACTTAAAACTTTACAACACACGAAAATATCTCGAATAAGCAATTCATTATCCGTAATTGCTATTTACATACTCTACTTACATAGACACTGGGGCTGATGTCCGCTCCAGATACCGCCGTCTCCGCATCTTCGTCTCGTGTCGCCCACAAGCGTATAGTTTTCTTTACATGCGTAATCCGCGAGAGCACCGTGCGTAGTTTTGCCCTTCAGCAGCGTAATTGCGCCGTTCTCCAAATCCGGAAGAACGCCGCAGTCGACGACTGTAAAAATATTTGAAAGATGACGGAGGTCGCGCGTGACGAACGTGGCTTGTACTCACGCCATATGCTTAGCATTGAATATACTATCTGATTCCCATGCGCATCAATAACGCAATGTAAAAAACATCTAAAATTTCTCACACATTTTTCTAGACGTCTTTGAAAGTTTTAAGATTACATTGAAAAATATCTTTACAAAAATAAAATTTATTGTCGGTATAAAATGACTATAATTCGCGTAGAAGTAATTGCGTTATCCGTAATTTATTAAATTTAATTCGATATCGTATAATCTTGCTGTTATACAAAATAAATCCAGAATCAGATTATTATATTTAATGTTAATTGCGACTGTTTAATTCTTAGTCTATGATGACAGTGATAGATGAGAGTTTAGAGTTAAAAGCTAGAATGAGATGGTCACATTTGTCGGACAAAGGTTCAAGCCGAAGAAGAAGGCAAATATGGAATGAATAAGAAGGCAAAACGGGCATTGACTTTTTCAAGGTATCATTAAAGTCACACTCACATTTGCACGTGGGTACGTCGCCGCTCCAAAAACCGCTCGGTCCACACACTCTAGTCCTCGATCCCACCAGCATATATCCGTCCGGACAGACGTATTCTATCGTGGATCCTACCGTTCTCTTGGATCCCACGAGCGTGGTGTTCTCTGATTTCTCTGGACTGCCACAGGTCGGCGGTCCTGTAAACAGATAGATAAAGTATGCGTTTTTATGAGACGTTTCACGTAAATTTTATTTCTTTTTTTTTTAATTTGACGGCAAAAGCGACGAATTTTTTCCGCGAGAATATTAATCGGACTTTTCCGTGTCCAAACAAAATTCCTCTCGCGCTTACTGCTCTGACAGATCCAGTGAAGGTAATCGAGGTTGCAGCCGACGTCATTCCAGAGCCAGCCGCGACCTCCGTCCAACACGACGCAATTTTGTTCGCCGTTGTAGTTGTTCGGCTGGTCCTTGCCCCAGGATGGCTTCTGCACGACCTCGCCTGTAACACGGTTCGCTTTTAGTTCAGTATTTTTATCAATCTGACATACTCGATTTTTTATTATTTCGACGTTATGAGAAATTGTTGGCAATATATAATAAATAGTTTTTCTGAGAGAAAAATTTTTAATATTAAATATCATAATTTTTACATACATTATTCTACAATTAATGTAAAAATCGACGAAACATCGAGGTAACATTTTTTGCAGTAAAATTTCATTTTTGTATGGACCATTAAACAATTGTTACTTTAATTTGATTTATATTATCAATCATACACGCTTTGCTACACCAACGAATTTAATTAATTGATATGGACTGTACGAAGATGTAACTTCCTGTCGATTTCGACACGGCTATAACTTTCACGTTCTATTTATCGCCGAACGATGCTTCGGCTGCAATCTCGTAACGTTCCTTACTTGCGATACAGTTTGTTCTGATGATTACACGATACCCGATTGGCTCATCATCGCGGAACGGGTTCGTCGTTGTCGTCCTTTCGAACGCGAGGCTCGAATAAGATTTTGCAAAATCGCCCTTCCGAAATAACACGATGTCGCGTAATTGTCCTGTAATTGCCGGATAATTGCCGGACAACGGAATCGACAGTCAAATTACCCGGAATCTCACCCCGGGTTACCCAACCCCGCCCTCTCGGCCCGATTCCCACGGGCGATCGTTTACGATGGGAATAGCTCGTTTAAACTAACCGAAATTTCACCAACTTACCGTCCACCCATCGCCACGTTCGAGCGGTGACCTGCGGTTCCCTTTGAGCCCCGATCCAGACCAATTGAGTTTTTAGCTTGTCTTTCCGTCTTTCTAGGTTGTTCAGGATAAATATAGACGATACGCCCTGTGACATAAATATGTTTTATTGAACATGTTATACTATATGAGAACTTTAGTCTTCTTTTAGTTTTTATATTGATTTTATTTATTATTTATTTTAAATTAATAATAATTTATATTACTTTTAATGTACAAAGTATTTTAGAGATCGCCTCTATTTTTTCTTATCTATCTGTAGATTGTTTGACAAATATGTTATAAAATTACATTAAGAATTATAAGATTAATATATAAAAGATTAAATTACAAGAAAATTAGAAATGTAAAAATAAATTATAATAACCTGGAAACCGTGAACAAGATCTCCTCCGCGAGTTTTGCAGTAGTTCCTCGCTTCTTGAAAGGAACCGCCCTTTTTCACTATAAATTCGTAGCACGTTGAATTGAAGGCAGTCAAATCGACATCGGCGGGCGTACCAGCGTGTGCGCACCTGTCTATCGAGAACTCTGCGAACATTTATAAAATTTTTATAGGAAATCATTTTTAAACACGCAATTTTTTCATAATAATACTTTCAAAAGCATATTTATTTAACGTGTAAATTAGAGTTACTTGTGAAAAAAATGGGTTTTAATGTTTTATGAAAATTTTCAACTTACCATCCGTGGCAAAGACTTCCACCTCGCAAAGGCTTAAACTACCCTCGACACCAACAAGTTGCAAAAAGACGTATTGACCTACCAAAGCTCTAGCACAGATGAAAGTCTTCGTGATACCCTCCTCTGTGAATTTGATTGATCGCAGGTCTTAATTAACTTGCTTCAGTTTTTCAAGAAACATTCAAAACTAGCATTTTTTATATATAATATCGTAAAAAAATTTAATAAATAATAAATGTTTTTTTCTAAGATTTAGTATTTTTACGATATTTAGAATAGAATATTAAAATCAATGGAATATTAAAAGAAGTTGAAAATACTAGTTCTGCATATTTTTGTATATTTAACGGTTTATAACTGTTCCAAAGTACTTACCAATAGTGCCTGGAAACCAGGCGCATAGAGGATTGCGTTGTAATTCAGCGCTGCTGTTGCCTACTCTTATCTCAATATCCTGAAGAGGCTGATGACCTGCCGTGCAATCGATAAGTCATTCCTCCGCCCAGCAATGCTTATAGTCAGGTTTCAAAATGAACGAACAAACGCACGATAGAAAAGTTTCTTTTTATCTCATGCGATAGATAAATATCTTTTTTAAAATAAAAATTTATCTTCAAGTCGAATAATCTTATCTTACACATCACAATACGGGATAATATTACAAAAATGTTTATGTTTAATTTTGGGCTCTCTTCAGTTTGATGAAATATAACTGACAAATATATTTCTGACGTTAGAGAAAATTTATATAAGAAGAAAAGAAAAATATTCTTGGAAGAATAATTAAGATGTGTTTAAATACAAATATTTATCTTTTAATAATGAGAATATTAGTTTAGAGATATTTGTTTAGAATTACGAAACGACTTGAAAAATAAGGTGATTGTCGCGAATTATAATTTGAGAATACGTATATAATAACGCGGAAGTTTACCGCAACAGCCTCGCGTTGTCACCCGGACAACCTTGACAGAATATGGCTTGAGGAGGTCGACCCTCCACCAAGGACTCGGTTCGCTCTGTGTTTCCGTGCATCTTTTCCCATCGTGTTCGGAACTGAAGTCACCATCATTACCGTGATTTGCGTTTCCGCCCCTCACGGTTGTCGATTGATTCGCCGGTTTTCGGAAACTAACATTTGTACCTGTCACAATGTTTGTTTTGTTGCAGTTTCGTCAAAAAGATGATGATAAAGTTGATGATTATGATTATTTTTTTTCGGAAATTTCAAATCTTAATGATTTATATTTATGATTTCTTAATATAATTTCAAGTATTTCTTTAACTTGATACTTAGCGTTTAGCGCTTTTTAATCGTAATTTATCCGGTCAGTTAATCGCGTAAGTGTCGGTAATTAATAATTGAGTGTTCGTTAAAGGCAGGATGCGTTTGACAATAACAGTAATTATCGCTGACGATTAGTTGTCGTCCGTCATCGGTTCGTCGCCATCGCTGTTCTGCATTGATGCGCGTATATTTTCTTCAGTACATCTTCCGTCTTCGAGAACGATTCTCGTAACAAGTCGTACTGCCGTTACTCCACGGAAATGGCGCGGATCGTTCCGCTACCGTCGAACAATGACAATTTTATTTTCTTGTGGTTAGGCTTCTTACCGTAGGGAAAGTCACGAAAACCGGAATGAAGGCGTTTTTATCGTAATCGCGCAATAACGTGTAATTTATAAAAATCAATTGTCGCGAATCGAATAACGTTAAATAATGTGGCGAGATCTGCGATTGAAATTTCACGCGTCGCGCGCTTTCCAGAGGGTGTCCCAGAACTGTCATCTCTTTCTTCATCTAGAAATCTTTCGAGCAATTGGTTTGCAATTCTTACGCTGAAAATCATTTTATTTCTTGAAAGATTAAATATTTCTTCAACTGAATTATTTAAAATTTAAAATCCTGTTACAATAATTTTTATCTACTTTCAAATCTGAATTTTTTATATTTTTTAATTTTTAATTGCGTGTAGTATAAAAACTATTGTTAAAATTTGTTCTCCATCCTACGGTTGAAATTTATAATGATTCTGGAACACCCAGTATAACGTAACGAGGGAAAGTGGCTTGATTGGCATTTTGAGGCAGGCAGTGTCCTCTTCGAAAATGCGATTCTCGTTCAATGACCTCTCTCGCATTCGTGTCTTCCAGTCATATCACGAAAACGAACTGGCAGGTTTCATTCAACAGAGAAAGTCGATGGCCATCGTCTGATCGAGACTGATAGAAAAGGAGTGCGAATACGCCGAACGAATTATTAATAAAGACGCGTAATTAAAATGCGGTTACACGGCCATTAAAAAATTCTCAATCTCAATTGAAGAAATTTGTAATAGCAACTACAAAATACTGACAGATATAATTAATGCAGTACTCAAATATCGCTACTGGTTTCGTGAAGAATTGCTAAAGAGTGAATACTCACCGCAGAACGGTAGGTCACCCTGCCATTTTCCACGGGCGTTGCACGTCAGGCTGCCGGTCCTGAAAGAAAGTAACAGTTAGCTGACGTACCGAATGTATAATATCGGAAATACAACGGCCGCGGATGTCACTCTCTTGTTGCGCAATTGATAACAGGTGTATCGGCTCCGTTATGCGTATTATGGAAAACCTTTGCCGGATCGTTGGAGCGAAAAATGTCTCTTGTAACTTTCTGCATATAATGGATTCGATTATGCTACGTGAGAGGCAAAAGGAGATGCAAGGGCACATGTATCGGTAGAAACACTTGCGTTTTTCTAGACTTTCAGAAAAGAAGATAAAGTAGGTTTAATTAAAAAGACTTAGTTAATAAAACATGAAATTTTTATGCAAGTTTTATGCTTTCATAATTAAAATAATTATGAAAGAGCCGTAGGTTTCAGTAGATTTCTAAAGAATTGTTATGCATTTATGCTTTCTCTGAAAAAATAATTCTGGCAGCGCCGATTATGCTCACGCGTGTAATTACTCGTTCTACGTGATTATTTGCAAAGCATGTATCAGCGTCACGCGCCATCGCGTGCAATGTGATTAAGATTCTCACAACGTTCTTGTTAGTTTGAGATTCAGCCTTGATAAATAAATTTATGTTAATTTAGCTAATTCAGTATTATTTTTAAAAGAATTTCACAGAACACAGAAACAGGAATGAAATCATCAGCATTTTTATCGTGAATCGTTGTTTTGAGTTTCATACTAAGTATACGGCGCAAAACGGGTTTCTTTGTATCTTGTAGTCCTATTTTTCTTTTAACTTTTTTTATAAATATTGTATCACCGTCTGAAAACGGAGAAAGTTAGTTGTGTACCGCATTATCGACAATCACTATTCTCAACGAGGAGCGTGCATTCCGTCCGCCTGGAACACGTCGTTGCACATATTGAGAAAAAAGAATGGCCGATCGTGCGTAACACAATCGTTAATTTCCGGTCGCGTGCCCCCATGAACGTCGACGGGAAATTAATTTTTCCTTGCGTGCAGATCGCGACTAAAAGTCCGTTTCTTCGCTTGCCAACTGTGTTTTTTTTTACTACATTTTTTTGCATGATAAAAGTGTACAGTTATAGACACCTCAAGCGTTTCCTTTTTTGTCTGGTATACTATTCATCGAACTTTTAATATTTTTCGCGGAAGAAATGAAAGTTGTTAATTCTATATGTTTTTCTGATCCACTGATTTTACGTAATCTAAAAAAAAGAATATTAGAAAGATTTTATTTCTGCCGATCTTAAAACAGTATTATAAAGACGCTGACGAATTTTATTCTTGTTAATGTTCTTAAAAAATGTTAGGATATAATTAATAAAATATTATAAAAGAACGATAATCGATAGGAATGAAATAGAAATTCTGATTGCAGTTATAAGAAATTTTACGGCTTTACAATTACAATAAAGTCTCGTTACAACTTTATTGAATCATTGAATTAACTTGGATCTATTGAATTTAATATATTGAAATTTCGTTATATGTCCCCTATCCATTTATCGACGATATTGGCATTGGCGTCCAATTAAATTTCATGATTTGAGTATATCGGTGTTTGCTGTAACGAAAGCGACGAATAAATTACAAAAATTCGCAACACGATTAAAATTAAAAGTAAAATATCATTTTAGACGATGAAATGGTGAACTCTAAAATCCGATGATGTCATTCAACGGCATCATATCTAAGAAATGAAGCGCTGATTAACATGTACAGTTTGTAACGGTACTACCGTAAGGTACATGACATGCTACTTGAGATCTCATGTTCGACATGCATTTTGAATTATCTGCGGTTAATGACGGAAAGTCTTAAATGTGCCAAGCCGAACGATTTTATGCATGTTTAACCGCATAATTGCAAATTAGACAAGAGATAAGATCTCGTATTTTGTTGAAGATGCTGGAATAATGATACAACTTATAGCGTCTCTAACCAACGAATAAGTAAAAGATTAATTCAGGTATTATCTTCTTTGTTTGTTTAAGAAAAAATTTTAGACTTCATTGAAGGCGATTTCTATCTGTCATTCAATAAGAAATTTTCAAACTTTATTTACGCTCAACTTAACGTTTAAACATATGTATTATTTTTTTAAATCTACCGCTTACTATGTTTATCTTGTAACCGTTTACAATTCATTTACCGCGGCAAAGAGAACGGCCTGTCGATCGAGATTCTTTCCGGGAAAGCAATATTATCCGCGGATATCGCGCGATGGGCGTAACCTCAAAGAATTGCGTCATTATCAAGAATAATCCGCGACGAGAAGCCATGAATAAAATTAATGTAATGGTAGACGAACCGATATTTAGCTGTTGTCAACTTTTTAATTCATATATTTTTTTTATTTATTGCTCCGAAAGAAAATTTGACTTCTTTTTTCAAGAATTTTTTTTTGTTTTCAAGCTTTTATGAGATATATCACAATTAAAAGGCTTTTATATTTATAATAGTTATTCTAAAGTAAATTGTAAATGTATAAAGTGCTTGAGTTGATAAATCCGCTTTTAAGGTTTCTGTTTTATTCGAAAAAATAATTATTTCTCTCGCTCTTTTATATAATATTTAAATATTTAAATATTTGCTTACCCAAAGAGCTCGTAGCCAGCATCACACGTGTACCTCGCTACGGTGCCGACCGTCAAGGATTCGTCAGACAACGACACCTTGGCGTTCATCGGCACGGCCGGATGGCCGCACTTTAGTCCTGTAATCAGCAAAATTACGGACGTTTAGTCGTTTGAAGGCAAGCCGCGGTCGATGGCATATCGCCGATAAAAATCGAATTGTGATCGCGTAACCGGCCATTATGTTTGTAATTTGCGCGAAACCATTTATGTGAGTTCCCAGCCTTGCAGATACATTAGATTCTGGTTTGCAGGCAAGAGTCATCCCAGTAATTACATTTAAAGTTTTCAATGTTTTAGGAGATAATCTTGGGAAATCATTTTGTTCTATCAACCAAGCAGAAAGTTAATATAAAAAGATATTCAAATAATTGAATTTGAATTACATTTTTAGTTTTATTAAGAAAATATTTCTAATTAATTTAAATTTTGTCAAAAAATGTTAAAATATTTTTTACACATGGACACAATTCGAAAGGAGGATTTTCTTAATTCTTTACTAACTTTTGTATTGATTCTTCAGTGCCACGGTAATGTTTGTGAAGCCGTGACGATTTCAACACGACTTTTATCGATTGCAGTACTTTTTCGTGTTCATCCATGACGTTTGATAGGCCGAATTTTCAGGGCATGACGCGGATCGAGTCGATTCAATGCGAGTAAGATTATCGGTCGGTCATGCACGACGAGGCAGACGGCAGTCACACTCACATCGGCAATTTAAATAATCGCAAGAACCCGTTAGAGCGATCTCTAAGGAAATTCTCTAAAGAAATGCATCTGAAATTGCTGCACGCGTTGATGCTATTATTTAAATTACTGACTTGAAAAAGACTCACATTTAGAAATCAAGTTTTATTGCAAATATTCAATTTTAATAATCGTTTTTACATATAGTGAAATTATTTTCAATATTTTTAGATTTTTCCATAAATTATTTGTTAATTAGTAAACTCAGACCTGTGATTTCTCGTTCGGACATTACTTTGCGAGTGAATCGGACGGACATTAGAGGAGCCTTGGACGAAATCCCACGCGAATTCCATTATCTCTGACTTTTACAACTTCTACAACTTGTGTTGAGTTACGTTCACGCAATAGAAAAGCGCAGCGGTAATTATCTATTATTAAGTCTTTGTATATTTTGCTTTAATCCACTCTTAAAAGAGGTAGAGTCGAATTAAATGTTATTGTTTTAATACAATTGTTAGATGATTAATAATCTGCATAAATAATTGCTTTTGCATTTTAGACAACATTATTGTAGTGTTTGAACTTTTTAAAATTCAGAATGATTATTTGTGATTTAAAAGCAAGCGAGCAAGTTTTGAGATATTTTGTACATTACGGTTAACTAGGCAACATATAAAATATCTTCGATTGAAATCCGTTGATACGCTGGCAGAAAACTTTTTCTTCTCGGGGAAAGTCTATCGGGTCGCGATGGAAACACGCCAAAGGCTAGCAATTTATGTCCCGAATCGCAGGATGTGAAATTCATTGCTTGTATTTCTGTGGGAAAATCTTTCTCATCATCGACGCGCTTTTTCGCGTGTTTTTCTGAGCGCGCTTAAACGCGAAAGTCCCTTTCTCGTTTTCTCAATTTCATGTTATTCTTTTCGTTGCCGTCACAAACATTTTCACGTCTATTCGATTTTCTTTAACCCTTCGTGGCATAGTAATTACGCGGCGAAACCGCTCTTTCAAATCAAGGTTTTAGGTTCCATGTGTGTCGTTTCGCTTTACGAAATTACCGCGACATAATGCCGACGTTTTGCTTTGCCCGCTCAGATGCCTATTCGCCTGATGTCGAAATCTTCCTAAGCTTGTTTAAAATTTTTAATCAGTTAACAAGTTTTTGTAGTTTATGTAAAAAGTTGCAATGCTTTTGAAAAAAATATGAAAATAATTGTTTAAAAATGTATTTATTTATAAACGATATATAAAATTATTGATCAATATTTTTTATGTGGATCTTTCTATTTTTAAAAAATAAGGAATTATAAAATAATTTAAAAAAAAGAGAGAGAAAAATCACATTTTATTAGAATCATTGTCAACCATAGATTACTTTTTCCAACATGGAATTATTATCTCACTTGCTTGGGAATATCTTATTATCTGGATTGAAAGACGCCATTCTATCATGAAGACATTATGAGTAATTCTCGAAGACGTGGTATAATCTCGATTATACGTGCGAGGTCACGCGACTCATGGAATGATTTCCTGTCATGCTTTCAAGGCCGATCATGGCAGATCGCTTTAGACTTTTTAGATCAGTTGCCATTATATATTTCTCCAATGGTAATAATCTACGGGCTAATTAATGAATGAATGGTTCAGGTTATTAAATCGAACTGCGGATGGAGTCATAATTTTCCCACAATAATTATCTTTTATTAATTAATGGTTACTACAAGCAATCAAATGGAACTGAAAGATAGTTTTTTTAGGAAAAAAGAACTGTATAACTTTCTTATGTATCTGAGAAGCAAAAGAAACAAATCTAAAAACTCGTTTTTGCAGAAATTTGCAAAGATGTATGATTATAAGTAACTCTCTAAAATAAATTAAATAAGTGTGGATATATTTTGTATTTATTTAAACAGTTTATAATTAAAAAAAAAATAGAAATTGTTTATATAAAATCGTAGTAACTTTTAATTTGATTTACTTTTTTCGTTATCTGATAATTTTTCGATTTAATAATTTTTGCTTCTCAGCTACAGGTATGTTTAAGATATGTTGATTAAATCACGGAAGGAGAAATACTCTCGCACACTCTAATCGCGTGATGAGCATTCTCGGATTAAAAGAAAAGGAAGAGAGCATCTTTCTTCGCTGCGGAGTCTCCCGGGGGCGTTTCGTTAATTTTAACTCCGTGCGAGGCTGACATCTTCAGAGTGAAAGCCTCCGGTTATTATGTTCCGATCCGAAACGCGCTCTCGAGAGAGAATCGCTTTTCTCACGAAGCGGAACATAATTCCGCGCTTCTGTGCATGCGTGCGAACAGTTTAATTAGCAATTTCCGCGTCGACGACAAATGCAAATTTTCTAACAATTAGTGATAATTCTTAAATTGGTAGACAATAAATATTCAAGTGTCAACTATTGTGCGACTGCCACTTTTTTCTTACACATCTTTATAATTCATGGAAGATTCAAATATTTCTGAAAAATTATTTTATCAATGACCATAAATTGTTTTTAAACATTGTCATATATGATGAAAAATATTACATCTGCTTCGTCAGATTTAGCAGATTCTTCATGCGTGATTGGATCGCTATTTGTCCCAAATGTCCCACGAAGCTTTTTCTTTCCAATTCTCAGACGATGAATAATTTTCACTTAGCGGGTGACTCGGCGCTTGTTCCACTTGGGTCAATTCCGGACAATGAAATTTCTTCCTTTTCTCCACTTTTTTTCTCTCATTTTAATTACTTTCCCCATTATATATCGTGTCGTGATCGACCGCAAATACACGCGCGCAAAGGTGTGTTTTTTTCACATATGATTAACGCCTGTGTAAATTTCAGCTGATTGTATACTACATTTTATCTCACATTGTCAGCGAAGTTTCAGCTATCTTTCACATCTCGTCTTAGCGTTTTACAGTTTCCATATGGATAAGTATATAAATTACTAGTTTTTCAATTAATGCATTGAAGCAGGCTGCTTAAGAAGCCGTCTTCTCATGGCAGTAATTTATTTATTAATAAATTCATGTAAAAAATATCAAATCACACTGGCCTTGATCATGACTTTCACATGAAATACCGGTTCTGAAAGTAGCATTAAATGACTTTTAAGCAATAAATTTCTTTGTTAGAAAATTATATTGTTAAAACATCAGATGTATTACATATTCTTAATATCGTCATATTATACAATGTATTACGAATAGTTTTTTATTTAAATACTCATAGGAATGATATCTCTCTCACATAATTTGAGAATCATCAAATTTCATACTGCTATCTTAATACATATAAGCAATGTAGAAATTAATATTTACAAATTAATTTAATTTTACAATTATGGATAGTTTTAAAGACAAATTTTCACAAAATTTTAGATCGAAAAATAAGTAATTATCTAATTAGATACGACAACAACTTAACTCAAAACAGTGTTGCCATATATAGCGCTAAATCGAGTCGTGAGTGTTGTTGAAGTATCTGCAGCTGTAATTAGGAACCAGTTTCACGAGGAATCTTTGGCGATTGATGGCGGAAGCAAGAAAACCTGCGTGAAAAACCGGTCGATGGTTTCTGTGTAGCAGTGCATCGATGCGCTAGCAATGTGAGTGAGCCCTCAGCTCGGGTCTGGGTCACTCGGTTACAAAACCTCCAAGCCGAAATAACGGTACATGTACTCATGACGTTGCTTCGGATCAGGATTAACCGCTGTCGGAGCGTGTGTGTCATGGTACAGTTTCTCGCGCATTATTGGCGATCGATTGGCGTCCTGTCACTTGAACGGTATATTGAAAAGAGCACTTATATGTCGTCCCGAATATTCTGCACAATCTTTCAATAATATTGAGCACAAATTGTTTGGTTCGAAGTTTAATTTCCAAGTTATTTAAGTTCAAGAATTGATAATTTTCCAGTGAACTTCTATTCAGAAAATCTGACTTAAAATTTACTAAACAACGGATGGAAAGTTTGTTTATCGTATCTGTTAACATTTTTATTATTTCCACTAATAATTCTTAATAATTTAAATTTGTATTATTTCAATTTGCGACGAATGTAATTTTATTTTAAATTACGTAACATGATTTAACGCTTACTATTTCTGATCACTAGCGGTTCGAGTCATATATGCGATGCCTGTCGCCTATCGAGTGTTTTATTCTTAACATTGGCTTTGTGTTACTTGAAATTCCGTTACGTGTCCTTTATCCATTCGTATTTCGTTTACATAAGAACGTGCAAATGCATGAAGGAATTTGAATTCCGAATCGAGATTCGTAATTTTCAGGCTCCAATCCACACTCTTTGAAAGTCATTGACACAAGCATCTTCCATCATTCGATCATTAAAAACACTTTTACGCGCGAATAAAAAAATAACTTTCTTTTGATCGAAATCGAAATCTATAGAGTTGGAAAGTAGAATAATAAAATTTTATTATTCATGCGTTGCAATAAACTTATAATTTTACAAGCTATACATTTTTAACAAATATTTGTGAACAATTTGAATTATTAATTATATTATTGTTTGTAATTATTATAAAATTATCTTTATATTTTTTTCAACATGCAAAGATAATATTTTGTTCACTTTTAGTTGAGTATTAAATTAAAAAATGCAATTTTGATAATTGTGTGTAACAGTGTTAATCCACCATGTTGCGTATTAGGATTTGGTCTGATTAGGAAATAGAAAAGATCACACGATCGGTTTGCGAGATGAGCTTTTGTAATACCCGCACTATACTTGAGGGGCGCGTTGTTGCTCGCTCGTTGAGTAAGAATGGGAGTATAACGATCGACCTGTATACCACAGATCTGTAACTTTGCATACGTGTATACGGTATCGCAGAATGATTGTCGAGGAAGCCTAGAAAGTAGGCGTGTCTGTGATCTATCGCAAGAGGGAGAGGTTTATCCACCGGGTGTACATGCATTGATACAATACCGGAAGAGAGGTTTAAAGGTACACATTACGATCTCTCCCGCGTCAAGTAGGTCACTTAAAGAACACCCTATATTTTACTTCAACTCGCAAGCTGCAGCGAGATCTGAGATCCTTTTCCTTCTCCGACATAATTCAAGTCCCGCGAGTACTTGAAGGTAGTTCAACCTTTTCCGACGAATGAGTAATTTGCCGTTTAGCATTCAGTGAACAACGAGGTAATGAGCCTATTTTTGCAGCATTTTGTTACACTTTCTGCGTCTAAAATGAGATATAGGTATGCTTATGCGAAAATTTTGTAACAAAGTGTAGAAAGTGCGGGCAAAAAGAAATGAAAAAGATTCAATAGTAAAATGCGGAAATAATTTTTCAAATTTATTTTTCTATAATCAAATAATAACAAAAAATTAATTTTTGTTCTTTTATTAAACGTTTTGCTTAGGAACATGTTTAGCAAACTTTTAATCAAACTTTTAAATTGAATTGACAATTAGACAATTTAGACAATTGAATTTTCATGTTCCAGAATTATATCTTATTTCGTATCTAATTCTAATTAAATAAATACTTATTTTTTTATTTACAAATTTTTATAAAATGTTTTATCAATGAGTAATAATAATTCCATTATTATTGTTTTTCTTCTATTTGCTTTTCTTCAATTGGCTTTGTTCTTTTTCTATCTGACAATTTTGTATCTCTCGATTATTTTCCCTTGAATCTGTCAAGTTTGCGACACGCGTTGCCAATCACATGTCTCTTACGACAATGAGAGCTTTCGGGGCTGAAAACAATAGCGATCCGATCGCATCGAAGTTACCGGACGTCGCTTGCGGAAGACAAGACCCGTCGCGTCGATCGGATAAGACACGCGACACTTTTTTCCCGTCGTAACCAGCGATTTTTGATTGGCGTAATCAGCCGGGATATTACGTGTTGGCTGGTTTGCGTAAAAGAGCGACGCTACCGAGAGCGAACTTTACTGCTGTGCCGAGAGAAACCGGTTGACAATTTTACTTGCTTGTACTTTCGGCAAAAGACTGACACGTGCAATCTTACAACAATGCGTAATTATATTACTCATTGTGTTTTCAAATTGTTATTTTGCTCGCAAACCTTTTGCACCTTACATAAGTTGTGCAACCGTAATGTAAAAAGAATTAAGCATTGGCTTCAAGTATACTACTACTTAAGTTGGTGCCGTTTTTGGGATTCTGATATGTTGAAATAATCTGTAAATAATCAAAATCATGATTGTGTCGATGAATATGAGCATTCTTGAATGACATTAGATCTATCATGTCATTCGAGAATGCTTATATTCATCGACACTATCACGATTTTGATTATTTTTACAGATTATTTCAACATTAACAGAAAAATGTTATATGGCAAAAGACTGACACGTGCAATCTTACAACAATGCGTAATTATATTACTCATTGTGTTTTAGTTTTAATTTTTTATCGATGGAAATGACATTATTTATCGATTTTTTAAATCTCTTCAAGGTTGCGTTTTCTTTATAATTTTTGATATACAGATTTATAAAGAAAACGCAACCTTGAAGAGATTTAAAAAATCGATAAATAATGTCATTTCCATCGATAAAAAATTAAAATAAATGAAATCAATTGGTCGAAGTATTTATCAATGAAATATAACGTGGACGAAACGAAGAGTTCTGTAAACCGTCTGTGTGCTGTCGATATTGTTCTCGGCTTGGCGGTTTCCGGCTTTTTCCTTTTGCCTTCTCTTGGAGCGTTATCGCCGGCAGATTCGAGGAGAGCCTGCTTTATATCGAGGTTTCCTAATCCATTGTACAAGGCGAAACGTGCGAGGTATATCGGGCCGCGGCGTCTTGTTGCATCACCTTTCTACATCTAACCTGCCGTGAAATGTTATGAAACACGTCATAGCGTTGTGTACCTGTAACACGGACGTGATCCGTCAAATCTGCACACGGAGCCAACTGCTTTCGAGGCCGGCACGGCGAGGGTGCATCGGCTGCATCCTCGCTGCTTCGATGACCTCCAAGGACGATACGTTGTGACGAGAGCGGTGTGAAAGCGAGTGAACGCAAGCTTTTTTGTAGTTAGCATCAATTTAGAAAAATAGAATATACAATACGTATTCAGAATTTACATATGTATAATATAATTTATATAATTATATAAAATACTAATATTGCAGGCTCTTTGTTAATTAAATCATTTTATAAAAAACCTGACCTTTTTATATAAGGTGCCACGTTTTTATATAGAACGTCATTTTATAAAAATATAATATAATAAAGCTTAGACTTTTTTTTAAAAGGTGGGATTTAAAAAAATCTACAATATAATACATCCATATTATTTATGAAATTATGAAAATATTTCAAAAAATTAGTTGAGGACAAAATTGAATCTTATTTTTTACTATTCATGAGATATTTATCTTTTTTTGTATATATACATATGTAGATTTCTCTTTTGTGACTAAGCGTATAAATTAGAAATTTTATTGGCGCAATCGCGCAGCCGGCAATTTTATTCAATTATGGAAGGATATAAATTTCTCTCTTTTCGAAGTATCAATCATAAAAAATCCAAAGATATGTATGTGCATTCTATAAAATAATTTTAATTAATAAAACATTGTAGATTTAAACTTTTCTATATTTTCTTTTTCTCTTAAAAGAATACGTTTTAAAGGGACACAAGTGCTCTCGTTTGCATCTCGTCACGGCGTCTGCGTCTATACTGCATCCGAAGGACCCCACCCAAGCGTGCGTTCGATTATGTTTATAGCGCGCTTCACATTCCTTTCGTTCGGTATAGTCCTAATGGCTAAATGTTACAATCGTCCCAGCGTATCTCTCCCGCTTCCTCTTTCCCGATGCGGAGGGGATAAACAGCTTCCTTTCTCGCTCTCTGACGAAAGCATTTTTACTTCCCATCGGGAGTGTGAACGTTACTTTACGTAGGGCAATCGCATTGACCCGTCACCTGCGCGCAACGCGATCTGATCGGATCGTTCTCGGATCGGTGACGTTCGGCAGCGTGCGAACTCGGTTATCCTGTCTGACACCTTCGCGTGAACAAACACAACTTGGTATAAAAGTGAAAAATGAGAATAATGTGAGAAAAGGCTGGTAGATTACACAACCGATCAGCGTGGCTAATGCAAGTAGAAACGAAATTAACACACATACTTTTATGAACCATAACTCGGATGTTTTATTTGTTTGTTCTTAAGATACTTTTTCCATTGCGTGTGAAAAAGCGCATTATGATACAATATTGAATACGATTAAGAAATTACGAATAATTATCTTTCAAGTTAAATGTCTAAAAAATATATTTCAGAACTATGCAGTTAATCGGAGAATAAAGTAATATTATTGTTAATTAGTCGTGTAACTTGTGACGGTTAAAAGAAAGTTATGAGAAGATTTGCCGTAGGAATTTTAAAGTGACTGCGAGCACTTTCGCAGAGTAACGCGTTTTTCTCGGTTGCACTTATGCGTGTGTGTTTATATTGCGGTCGCTGACGCGAGGACCAGTTTCTATGAGTCTTTTCTCAAGTATATTGTTGTTACAAAATGTAAGTAATTTCATCACAGAGTCTCTTATGAGTTTCTCTAATTTATATTTCGCGATTTAGCCACAATGCAAAAACAGGTACACATCTAAAGCGAAATTCACGCCCACTATCGATCGTTACCACTCGATTATTTCTAAACACAGGAGTGTTCCTGATCCAGAAGAGCGCCAATCCCCTCCTCCTACGCGATCGATTCTGATCAATATAGCGGGAAAGTTCAAGCAACCATTGAACTCCATTACGATCTTATTGTTAGATCAATATTCGATTACTTTGCGATAATTCTTCTTTATATATATATATAATTAGTTCCATTAAATTATGAAATAAATAAGAAACATTTTCATCTGACATATATTTTTTACTGGGCAAAACGTAATTGTTATAATTAAGATATCTAGTTTATTTAAATTTCTAGAATTTTAATGAGCATTTTTTTGTGCGTCAAATGCCGTGTATATACTTTCAAATACTTTGTGACATACTTCGGAAATACGTAATTTCTTATGCAAAATAACTGCATTTTCCCGGTAGAATTATTGTGTCATGTATAGATCGAGGCGGGAACTTGCGAAGGACGAAATCAATCTCGTGACAGTAGCAGATCGTGCGGGTACTTGATGTGATTTACCTAGTTTCAAATATCATTAGATAAGTCGGTATTTCAAGGATAACGGTCGTGGAAATAAAAGTGGCTCGCCGCAGCATAAAACGTATCATCTATAATACATAATCCCGTTTCTCGCGTCACTGATCTAGTTCCGACTCCGTTTATCTTTTATGAAGAAAAAGAGGAGATTCGAAGTTTAACTAAGTATGTCAGACACACGTCGCCAGATCGTGTTTCGGCTGGGACAGGTGGGTCTCCCCTACTTCCGGTGTGTCCTACAACGTACAGTCGGAACTATTGACCCTCTGGTGTACTCGAAATACATTAATGCATGTAGCTTGTTCGTTTTAATGAAATTTTTACTTTGTCGATGTCAGTTTAATGCAAATCTGACTGTAGATGGAACTTTAATTGAAATCTTTGATGCACATTTTGTATTAAAATTATACAGTGTATATATCTGTACACTTAAAAATAGTATATTTAAACATTTAAAAAATTTTTGAAATTGATATTTATCATACTTTTTTAGTTTAAAACTTTATAATTTAATTTGTAATGCATAACTTAATTGAAAGTTCACGATCGCGTGAACTAATATATTACCATACGTGTTCTTTTACAATCTCATATACAAGCAGGTGGTTAGTTTGCGTCATAGCAAAATATAAGTTCAAGTAAAACGGTACAAAGCGATTTCAGTGCATGGTATTTGTGGCTGTAATTTATGGCTTGCGATTGAAAAAAATATTGCGTGTGAATTAATGTAACAAAATAATTATTAGACAGAATAAAACACGCTCCGCGAAGTAGAACGGCGTAATGTATCTCGATGATACTTTTACTCGTTTGGCATTTAACGGCGAATTAATCTCGTCTCTGAGGAAGTCCCTCGCGATGTCAAAAAAGAAATGACAAGAAGCATTCAGCCATTTCGCGAACCGGGAGAATGCGAAATGGCACGAGGCAATGGTATAGCTCTTTATCTACGGGTATACCGGGTGACCTCGAGACACCAGAAAACCAGCGAGGACGAGAACCCGAGAGTGGGCGGTACCTGTTTTGCTCGCTTACTCTCTTTTCCTCGCTCACCAGGGACATAACGCGGAATACGTGTTCCTGCCGAAGGAATCCCTTTACCTTCCCTTTCCTGTTTCTAGAATTCTTACGTTAGAACGTGTATACTCCATGTTATATGATTCTCTCGTGAGCGGAAGTAAACATTTGCTGACAATTTCAGTTTTGTACTAAAGAATTTTATTATTGACAGTTGTTCTCAAAATTTCACACTTATTCAAGATTTTTCTTTTTGCTCTCTCAAATAGTAAAATTTATAAACAAATATTTAGAGAGGTCACGCTGTTTTATCGAAGAGCCTCATTATTGAAAGTATTGCTCAGGGAATGCGCTCTCTCGAATGCTGCTCGGAGAGCGCAGAAAGGATGCACGCGTACTTGCGTCTGCTTTGCATTTCGCGAGAGATCGATCGCGAGCGATAGAAGGCTTTCAGCGAAGAAGATTTTCTTTGTCTCTTTTTTTCTCTCGTGAAAAGACTCGCCTCGCGTGAAACTCATCGATATATATCTAAATTGTGCAACCACGAGATACGTAGTAGCCGCACTTTTGACTCGTTTATGTCGAAAACATAATTTGTCGATTTGTAAGTGGCGTAACAAGAAAAAGAACATTTTAAATTATTGGAAATGTTAGAAAGTTAAAGAATTTTCGAAAGATTTTAATTTAAGATCTTATTGCTCAAATATTTTATGTTTGAAGTTATTGAAGAATAAAGATGATAACCTTGTATTAATTTATTTTACAAAAACGATAAATTTTTGAGCTAAAAATATTATTACAATATCAAGAGTAGCTTAATTAATATATTTATTGTAAAACGTGTGATTTGTTAAATTTTCTGCTTCAACAAAAATATATATTACAGTATCGATAATTTCTAAATAACACAATTTTATCGTTTTTGTAATATTTCTGATTTGGCTCTAGCTTTCTTGCGCTTCAGCTTACGTCACTTTCAAAACGAACGGTTTCGTATCGAGATATATACGTGCCTTGAGCGTACGCGACGCTTCCCACGAGGGGCAGGATGATCCCGTACACTAAGATCATTCTCCACGGATCGACGGAACGACGCGGCGCGATCACATCGACGATCCAACGAACCAGGAACCAACTCGGTACGCGAACATCCGCGGAGCCCCGCTAACGAAGGGGGCTTCTGGAGAGCACTCGCGCACCACGCGAAGAAACTTTCACGAGAGGCACTTCTTTTCTCGCCTCCGATGAAAAAAGATTTCAAAACGTTCTCGTTGACGTGAAACAATTCGATAAAAACGCTAGTTCGATATATTACTACTGTTTATTGGAGCCCTTTAAATCCTGCTGGTTCTTTCACACTTCAGCGAACAATCCTATGATTAGTTCTTTCAAACAATCAGCTGCTGACACTCTGATTCCGCTTGTTCATCGATCTGCGCACTTTAACGATCCGCGCACATTCCACCGATAATCAGTACTTAATTACGACCAGGTGCTTGCCATAGTTCCAAATCACTCGAATCCTCAGATTAATCGCGATGTTGAGCAGTCGCTGCTTCTTCAGGATTCTCCATGATGCATTCCGCGTCTCATCTCGCGTTATTATAATTCGACTACGCGATTAACGCGCATCTACCGAATAAAAGATTCGCGACTGTAATCATTGACTCGACGGCATTTTATTCGCGGCTTTTTCGCCGAGCAACGAGTCAGAACAACCGACGACGATCCGTTCCCTTCACCGGTCGACCGTCGAGTGCCCCGGGCCTCAGGCCCCCTTTGCTCTCTCGACGGCGATGAAAGTCCCGCACCGAGTAGACCCGACCAGCCGCGTCGGACAGGAGTAGCGACTACGTGCAACTACTACGTTTTCACGCAGCGCAACATTTGCGTTATAGATAATTCATTAGATCCTTGTGTACGTGCACTTTATCCGTTTCGGTCTTGCCGTCGTTAAATGCCACGAGAGCAACATTGACTACTCTTCATTAAATTAATGCTCAACTGGATCAGTGGTTCTGAAAGGCGCGAGTTAATTCGTACATTAAGTTGAAAAATTGAACTAATTATACTTTTTTATAGCAATTATTTAGTGTCAGAAATTATGATTAATATTAATTTTAATAAAAATGTAGAATCAAATCTTAGAAAATTGCCGTGGGAGAAATTGATAGTATAGAATTTTCTTCAAAGGTGACTCGTTAAAACGACAGGATAGATCAAATGATTAATGTATGTTTCGAGAATAATTGTATGGTGAAGTTTTGATAATGAGAATGTTACATTGATGGATGCTACGCAATTTCCTGACTACGTGCATCAATGCAAGAATGCAGTCGTGAGAATGCAGTGACATTGCCATTTTTATCACAATTATTTACATACATGTAAATCTTTACTTTATCTTCTAATGCTATATTATTATACATAATTATACTTTACTTCAAATTTCGGTAAAAGAAAAGTCATAAATTTTATAAAGAAGTAGCTTTCTATAATAAAATTCTGAAATTAGATGCAATTTGTAGTGAAATAAATTTTATACACGTGTAATTTAAATTTACTCTATTCTATTTTTTAAATTAATTATAATACAAAGTGTTTTTTCGATTTACGTGATATTGCCGAAGAAATTATGGGGTTTTCTAAATTTTATAAGATTTCTGGCGAAAATAGTTATTAGATTCTACATATCTATGTTCCAGTTATCCTTCGACAGTCTCGAAACACGACGTACGACTATATTCTAAACCATAACCGGATTACATCGAAAAATCACTGTCTGACCGTTTGACCTGCTTTTGAAATTACGGTTCTATGTGAATGATATTCACGCGGGGGTGAACTGCTTAATTAGGATTCGGTATAATTGCATTTGTACCTATTAATAGTATGACGAGAGACTGAGAAAGCAAATAATATTTGGACGGTAGTCAGACATGTTTCTTTAGAAAAAAATTTGAAACATTATGTAACAGATTTCGCATAACAAAATTTTTTATCGCTACAAATGTACGTGACATTTTATCTGTCTACTGCTACCGCCACGAAAAACAGAAATGAAAGAATGCCGGTAATTTTTCCATTCTCAGATGGAAAGTTCCTAATAGTTTTTATAGATTAAACATTTTCAATTTTCACGCACATGTGACGTGAAATCAGCATTTGGTATCTTTAGCTGTTGTTTTTTCTTAATTTTTATAATTGTATTATTAATTACATGAAAACTCTAAAAATGGAGTGTTAATTTCACCGAGGTCGGACAGGCTGATTAAAGAAAAAAAAACAGTCGGTTGTGGTCAGTGACGGCTTCTCGCCGCCACGAAGTCACCTATAAGGTTGCCGCGACTTTACCGTTAAGGGTCCCCTCCTCAGGGTCTTAGGCCCGCACCACTTGAACTCTCTTCCTCCCCGCCGCTTGTAACTCTGCCACCGCGGTATTCCACGCGATCGCGTTTCCACTCCGTCCAGGTGTCTCCCGCTCCCGTCCTCGCTCGTTCGCTGTCTTTTTTTAATCATCTACCGACGTCAGTCTCCAGGCCCCTTTCACCTCCAGCAAGGTTTACCTCTTCTCGAAAGGCATATGTACAGGTACTTTTCGATACGTCGCACGTCCGGAACAACACGGACATTACGCAAAAACTTGATAGTGTTCTAAGATACCGGTTGTTTGTCTACAAGATTCTGCGAAGTCAGTGTGCGATTTGAGTAGACCCTGTTTAATGATTTTGTTAGTAAAGTATGCAGATTGTTTTAGGTTTCTCTCTCACTCTTTTTTATCAAATGATCACATTCTTTTTGCTGAAATTTGGGGATCTGTAAAGGTCAAAAATCGCAGCTTTAATGTATGTCATAAGAGGCGATTAATCATATTTTAGAAACCATTAATTAATTGAAGCTTATCGTACGTTAATTTATTAAGTACTGTATTCCAACCATAATTAAACATGACTTTTCGAAGGAGATAAGTTTAATTTGAATATTTTTATATGCACTTAAAATAATCGTAATAGAAGAGATATTTAGATTTGAATAGAATCTTAAATGTTTTAATCGACGCTTTAATCGAAGCGTTGAGCATGAAGGAAATGCACGCACTTTCCGCTTTCGATGGAAAGATCGCTTTTCCAAAGCGATAATTAAAGACGTTGTTGGAGCGGCGAAACACATAAAACGGATTAACGAGTCGGATAAGCCGATGTCCGCTTTCCTTCCGCACGATCTTCGATTGCCGTTAGTCGTTTATAATTATATAGCCGCGTTCCTTGATAATTACGACATCAAATATGTTGTCGTGCTTCCGCGTCAAGATAATACATTGTGCACAAATTTTCTTAATGGAAACTTGACAGAAATTTATTTTGCAAAACAGAATTGCTAAATTTTATTATAAAATTAATGATTAAACTTTTGATTGATTTAAAAATGGTCATACATTTTATCTTGTCTTTTCTTTTGTGATTCAATGAACACTGTTATTAATTTTTTATATCAAATATAATTGCAATATATTAATAAAGTGACAAGATTCTAGTTTGCTTGCAAAGCTCGAAATAGATATTTTATAAAATTTGTTCTTGCCAAATTCGACTACAAAATTTTTTTTCTATTTACAACATAATTTATAATACAAAAACTAAATATAGAATTAAAAAATTAATTATTGCAAAAATTAATTAAATATTGAATTCAAAAGAATAAAAATACACAAATGCAAAAACGTTAGGGTTTTACTTGAATTTTTTATTATGGACTAACATCGCAGCCGTTAAAACAACTTTATCTTTGATCGGATCGCGCGATTCTTTGATGAAAATGCGGCGATGCATCTTGCCGGTGCATTGCTCGTTCATTCACGACTACGACTGTTGAATAGCGTCATCTGACAGGATCTCCTAGTACTATCTTTTACTCCGAAACACAGTTTGGAGCAGTGACAGGCAGACGAACGCGTATGTAAGTGCTCCGGTGTCTCGTATGGCGAATACCCGGAGGTTTCGTGTCGGCGTCGATACGAGGATCATGATCTCTCTACGAGACAATCAATAATTCGAGCCTCGAGCCAGTTAATTCAGTCGGAAGGATGTGAGTACTCGAAATCGCTATTGTCAATTGAGAACGGTTTGTTCGCCTCGTTAACGTTGCTCTCGATCCATAAATTTTTTTCTTTTTAGGACTGCACTGCATCAGTGCATCAGCTTTCGACTTATCATGCGGTTGTTGTTGCTTCTATAGTATTCTATAGAATGAATTCTGATAGTTGTGTCCCTCCTCTATGCTGGATACTCAAAATGTTGATGCACGAGATAGTGATGAGTTTTATCAGGCAGTGGGCAGTTTAAAAGAATCCAGATATGGCTGAGGGTGGAACAGAGCCAAAGTCTATTGATGGTCAGATGCCGAGGGGTCAGTTAGAGATAAATGAATGCCTTGGTAACTGGTTGACGTACTTACAGGTCGGTATGCTCTTCGGTTGTATGTTTTTCAGTTCTGTGCCACGCAGAAAATAAATTGTCTCTCGTGCTGCAGACACTTAATGGCCTATGTACAGCTGGTACTAAATTGGCCCAATCCCTGCAAGCACTTCTCTCTGTGCACGACACGGTAGCGCAATGTCGTCTGACGAGTCAATGCTTGGCTGGATGGGAAGAGTTGACAAGAGCTACGCATATAGCCAGTAATACTGTTAAGAATCACGTACTTACTGCTATGAGAGATCATGAGTCTCGTGACAATGATGGGGACAGGCATGTTAGTAGTTTATGATCAGTCTGATTCTCTCTGCGTTGAAGTATTACTGTAATTGACAGGATACTCTTTCGCATTTTCAGGATATTCTTAGAGAAAATCTTTTGACATTCATAAACTTGCAATATCAGTTCTGCGTTGCGTGTTGTGAGTGCTTAGGTAAGCTTGTATTATTAAGATGCCGGTGTGTTCAGTGAGTAGATAGAATTATTGAAATGTTAGCTGAATAAAAATGATATTATTTTGATAAAATATCATTGAGATGGTAGTTAAAGTAGCATTGTGAGATGATTTTATTTTTGAGATGATTTTGTTTTTAGAAATTAGAGCTAAAATAGGATCTAGAGTTACTTCATGATTACTTGAGTTTTAGTAGAATTGAGAGAAGGTTCTATGCTCAATCGCTGATTCAACTATTCAGGTAGTATGGCAGAGTGCTCGTGCTCTCAGAGCGGCAGCGGTGATTGCGATATCGCTGCGCTTCAGCAGTGCTTCGAACGTCTTTATAGTTCGCCGGTGCCGCCGGTGTCCTGCTCGTCCACGCAACAATCAGCGCAGAATTGTCGGAGATCCCCTTTGCCGTATTCGTTGTTTCCTCTGCAGGTAATTGGCATGTTCGTGAACTCGGCGCGACCCTCTTTGTCGTAATAAGCTTTCGTCATGCTCGGCTTCGTGTATCAAGGTTCAGAGACGATGGTCGGAAGCGGCGGCGGCGGAAATGATGGGCGAATCCGCCGAGGGCACGATGAGACGCTGGTCGATGCCCTGGGATTGCAAACACGTGATAGAGTGGCCGCGTCAAGATATGAGGTCAAGGTTGAGGGTACCTCAGCAGGATCGCAGCAGATCGACTACGCCTGACTCGATGTGGCAAACGTCGGCGATGGCTAGTCAGGACGGTCTTCAGGAAGCTATTCAGCTGTTATCTTGCAAACCAGGTAGCAGAAGCTCGGTAGAATCTTGTCAATAGCTCACGCAGTTGAGAAACAATTTCGTAAAAAATAATCTTTCGCAAATTTAATTGAATTTTAATAATTAGGATTCAAAATTTGAATATCGAAGGATTTTTCGGTTTCATAGGAATTAATATCTTTGTGAAACTGTTTTCTTCTTCATATTTCTTCTTAATTTGCGATTTTATTTGATTTTCGTGAGACTGAATTTGGCAAATGTTAAATTTAAACTGTAGCTAACTTATCTTCATAGTATCTGTGCGATTCGAAGATTATACGTTGTGCAGGAGTTCGGCCGTCCAATCAACTCTCGGCTTACACTAGTCAGCATGTTCCGGGCGTCATTTTGACAATCTGCAATTTCGACTCGAATTACGATTCCGCTATTTGGTCGGAATCGCGTAGGATAGGCTCGCCCAGATGTTGGCCGCAGGATTCTAGCGATCATTCCGATCAATCCGGGCATCGCGATAGCGATCACAGTGTTCACAGCGGTGAGCACAGGGATTCTGGTAAGGTTTATCGTTGTTTATCATGAAATTACAAATCCGAATTGCGAATGATTCTGTCGTAATGCAGAACAGAGTGGTGCCAGCGGCAGTCACGGCGATAGCAAGGACAGCATTCATTCGCATTGCGATCATAGGGAAATTGAATCTGGTGAGTGCATTGATATCGTGCTCGAGATATCCCATTTTATACTGCTAAGATACCCCACCCCGCGTAGAGATTCGTGCGCGAGATGATTTCAGATGAAACGTTTCTTTGAAGGTACAGCGGACACATTGCCGTCTCGCAAGAGCAGCTCGTCAACCGACTCCTGCGTCTCGGCGCACAGCCGATCGGGCTCGGAGAGCGCGGGTGGCGGGGTAAATAAAATTGTTTTCTCACTGTTAGAGTACGGTGTGTTAGTGAACTTAAGTTTATTAAGCTGGTACTTCATCCTGATATCGATACACAATAAAAAAAAGGTGTTCGTACACCGACATTTTTGCCGATCACAAATTTCAGCTTTTGATTCGAAGGAGAGACAAACTCTACGTATATAGATTTATATACATGAAACGTTCAAAAGAAGATTCAAACAAAATTGCTAAAGCATAACGCGACAGAAAAGATATATTTGTAGGATTTATGCAGTCAAAAAATGATGGCGTACGAATTACTCTTACTCGCTGCGATTGCTTTCCTCTATTTACAACCATTCCGTTATATTACACAACGCTTCGATGTTGTTGGAAGTTAATTTTCCGTTTGCTCTCTTGCTCTTCTCTCTTTCTCTCTTTCTCTCTCTCTCTCTCTCTCTCTCTCTCTCTCTTTCTCCTCTTTCATATAGCGTAAATATCGATGATTCTAGGAGTGTACGAGGTCGCAATTGTACTCGATGTGGAGCGGCGGCGATCTGTCCTTCATCAAATTGCCAGAGAGCAATGAGGTACAAGATGAACATCCACCCACTTAAACAATGTTCTTCGTATTTGAAATGTGTCCGAAATGAAAATTCAACCTTTGGATCACTGAACTCTAAAACAATCTTTCTCGATTTCTGAATGAATATTGCATATCAGAAAAATACATAATATAAAACTTTTTGTTTTTAATGTTGTTATTCTATCGGACAGATCGATTGGATAGAAAATTATTAAAGGAAGACCAAGTCTGGGTATGTTTGGCGATTCGAATGATCCAAAGGTATACCGTTGAACGGAATTTATTGATCTGTCAGTTCAGCTAGTAATTCGACCAATTTTATTCGTGATGTATACATGTTTGATATTTGCGAGCGCGGTACAAGTTAGTATGTGCATATTGAGTGTGCAACTAACGATAGTAAAATTATATAAAGAACGTTATACAGGATGTCACCTCGTAACATTTATGATATTATTATAAACCGAAACACCATGCAGACCGCAACACCACCATACAAACATATGTTGTAGAAGAACTATACTTCAGAACGTCGCATTTGAAATAGTTCTGTCTGCTATAAATGTTACGGAGTGAGGCTCCGCTCTCGTGTTCAGAAATGGACGCTGCACGTTGTTAAAACTCGTATATACAGATGTATGCGTGATCCAGACTATCGTTCCGTTCATTCGTGAGATTTTTCGGGAAGATACTCTCTCCGATCTCTCGAATATTCCTTGATACCGAAGTGCGTGCATGTGTGGTCGTTATTTCTATTGTACATGGATAACTTGAACTTCGAGAGTGTCTCCGCACACCTCGCTAAATATTATTACTCAATCGATCCCGAAGCATATCACATTCCGCTCGAGGAAAACAAGGCGTATTTTACATTGCCTGCTCTAATCGCGAGTGCGTGTACACCACCGTTATAGTATGCAGTACCGCTCGTAAATCCCTAAACACTTTTTACACATGAACTTTATTACAGGAATAAAAGTTCAATACATTTGCATGTTAGATATAAATTTGAGTCGAATAAAACGAAATTATTTGTTAAGATAATTGGGCACGCCTTACTCTAAAATGAGATATTAGTTTTCAAAATAATATATAATTCTAATATGATTAGCAGAGATTAGCAGGATAATTAAGATGCTTTAAAATTGTCACTGCGAGCGACATTCAATATCCGGAAATTTACCAGCGGTATTGTAACTCATAGTTTCCTTTCGGAAAAGTTTTGAGGTGTCTTGTATGTGTAAAACGATCTCAATATTCTCGAGAGCGATTTGATGTATGTACAATTTTATTTATGGCACGAACGCGATAATAAAGATCCTCGACGCTGTACGATAATCTAACGCTTCTCGAGTATATTCTTAATAAAAGAAGAAAACAAAAAAAGAAAGGAAAGACTACATTTATACATGTCACTGCAGTCATGTACAGAGACCAGGGTGGCTGTAGAATAATCGTGTTTTGATTCGTCTGTCGACTCGACGTTTTGAGTCACCCTTGTCGCATTAGGATTAAAAAAAATTATATTCCCGTATAATTAAATAATTCATAAAAATTCACTCTTAAGATATACGATGTTCTAAACTAAGATTATACATTTGTGAATTTTATTTTATTTTTATTCAATAATTCGCTAATGCTGAATAATTGATTTCTAGAAGTAAAATTCCAAATGTACGACGGTTTAGAATCAAGGACTACTAAAATCTGAAAAAGCGTTTCAACGCGATAACAAGAAACGATTCGTTACAAGAGTCAATTCCCTGACGTCATTGTCATCGGAAGAACAAATGTCTTTCTCGCGGTCAAAGCACTTCCTCGATCTTAATCCTCATCCTCGGTCATCAGGTCTTCATCGGCCTGACCGTAATCGTCGTACGGTTCCTCTATGTCGTCATCCTTGTCCAGCGGACAGTGCGTGCATCTCGACTCGTTGATCCCGTAGTTTATGCATCTCTCGCCTATGCATTCGCAACAGCCGTCGTGAAACCATCTGTAGCTCGAAGCGCCCATGCTCTGACAGGACGCTTTACATTTGTTCCAAGAGCTGCATTGCGCCATGAACGCGACGGTGCAGTTCACCGTTACAATGTTTGGTTTCAGAGGGTGTTGTTCCTCTTCCGTTTCTGTCATCCAAAATGTATCGTCAGTTTCTTATATCATTTAATCGATGTACCAATTATTTATCAATTATTCAAATTATTTGAAATAATTTTGTACATGTCCATTTAAAAGGCTTTAATATTTTTCATCTTTAACTGAAACTATATTTTCCACAAAAAGTCTAAAGGATTTAATTTTGTTATTATATTTATATTATTTTTTCTAATTAATACTACATTGTGCATAGTATGCAATTTATAATTGATTGATTCGTGCTAACAATTTCATATAATTTTTAGTGCATAGACAATTAATATTATGGACAAGTAGTTACGTTTTTTTTTCCAATAGTAATTTCAATTTTTGATACTTACGCGTATAGTATTTTATTTCCTTCTCGTGCGCAAATACCTTCGAATCGTAATCTACGGGAAATGTTAACGTGAGCCATCGCCCGAGCACGTCCTCCTCTGATGTGAGCGCTACGAAGAGCGCGGGCACTGGCACGCTGAAATCCTCCACGTGAGATTTCTTGCTCAACGGGTTATCGGTGATGTTTGGCTTCGGGCATAGATCTGCACTCGCGAAAACATATTGCGTCATTTATGTAGAATGTTTCGAAATTATCATTTCCTTTTTTATCTAGAGAAAAATAGCATGAAACTGTGTGGGCAGTTTAAATACGAATGAAACATTTTTGCTGCTTATTCTCTTCTATGGAAACTATTCCGATGAAAATAATATTAAAAATTAATAACGTAAATAATAAACTTTATTAAAATATTTTTATATTAATTTATATTCCTTGCAGAACTAAATTAAAATATAAAAAACTAAAGAGTATGAACATATCGTTAGAGATAAATCTATTAAAATTTTGTAATTTTGTCTAAAAGTGATTCAGCATTAATTTGATTTTTAATCTTTTTATTTTCTTAGAGTTTACCTGTTTTTTGCAAAACATTTGATATCATATATTCTAATTGTTAGTCAATTTTAACCCCACTGATTTATATTTCTAATAATTTTAAATAGAAATACCAATATAAGGAGTAAATTTGAATATTAAGCAATTATCGTTCGTGATTCTTACCTACGCATGAACAGCACTCGTCGTACAGATGGCTTAGACACGAGAAACATTCCTTGCAACAAGTGCATGTGACCAGGTCGCACTTGCAACTTTGTGTGAGCATACATTTGCTCACGACGCTTGCACAGATCGATTCGTTACATGCTTCCGAATGTTTCGTCGAGAGCGTCAAGTACAAAATCGCGACAATGGCCGCGATCAGCATGTTTAAGCTTCTCATCCTGCAAGAGATAGATTTGATTTAGCTCGTTTGTTTCACACTCATTCGATACACTGCTTTCATTTGCTTAGCTTTCTTATTTAATATGTGATTTAATATACCTGTTAAAATAATAAGATATTTTACTAAGTCTTTTCACGCACGTAAATATTTTCTTATTTTGTGTGTGAGCTTCGAACTGAAGAAAGATACTGAGATACAAGAAAATCTATCCTTGAATCACATATCCATAACGACAACTGTAAGATTATATTGTTTTAAAAAGATAGTTTGGAGGAAATATAATATAGATAATATAGATAATAATAAATAGATGATTAGTACATTTTATCTTATCTAAAAAATAGTTTAATTTATTAGAATAATAAAATTGATATTTTTATTTGCTATCTTATATTGTTATACATATGATAGTGAATTTATATCTTGGAAATATTTTACTATATCCTATTATTTTATCTTATACAATTTACTTATTTCACATACTCTCAATATAATTTTTTTCAAGTTATATGACTGAATTTTCTGATAATATGTTATAATATTATTGATTCTTTCTATTATTACTCATTGCTCAAAATATAATTTTTTGTATAGGTTTTTTTATTGCAAAACTTGTGGAGAGTAGAATCTGAGTGTACCGAAACTCAAGTCAGATCGGTGTTATCGTCGACAGTTATACGATCATATTCAGCCCTGTCTAATAGTATCTATATGATATTTATATGCTTTATTCCGCGCATATATAGATGTAGACTATTGTTTACGTGTAAACGCCGGACGCTACGACTGTGACTATGATTATAATACGTCCTCCTAACTCGCGCCACTCCCGGAGACGAGAAGAACGCCGATTATGCCGACGAGGCCCGATTAAGATTATTAAGAATATTCACGAACGTGAGTCAGGGTGTCATTAAGCGAGAACGCGTGCTAAAAAGAATGAAATTTCAGTCTTCTCTCCTGCTAGTGCTGCTAACGCGCTAACCCGAGCAATCAGCGTAATGTTGCTCCTCTCCGTTCCAGGGATAACGCCGAGGTCACCGTTTAAACTCGTTTAAGTTTTCACGAATTCGGGGTCTCCTTATTAATAGGAGTAGAAGTGATTTTGTTTCTTGTCTAAAACAATTATCGCGAAAATTCTAAAATTTACCGCGAGAAATAAGAATGAACGGATTTCATTTAAAGCTACAAATGCAAGTGGAGCAAACAAGTCGTGTTCTTACGAAACGTCTTGTAAGGAAAAAATTTATTATTTGAAGATTTTTTCTGTAAAGGGTAAATTCTATTATAACAATCGTCCTTAGCGTAGATATATACCATCATTATCATCACATTTAATCTTTTTGAAAAAATAAGATAAATGAAGATATCTCGAAACACAAAAGTAATTCACTACAAACTATTTTATTAAAATTTTCTTAAAAATATCAAGGAACTATCGCGATCGTATCTTTTGTAGCCGATATGTCTTTACAAGTCACGCAAATTATCCCCGGGAGCATTAAATACCTGCCAAGATAGCGCGGAGAATAAAGAGGCGACGTTAATCGAATGCAAAACGATCGTTCGTGCAATAATTGCACCTTTCGAACATGGCCATTAAGTGTCTATTTATATCGCGCATAATCGCGTCCTACGACATCTCGGATGAATTATTATTGGAAAAGAATTCCACTACAACGACCTGTTAAACGCGATGATGGAAGGAAAAGGTTCGTTTGGCTCGTTTGGTTTCATACGTGTCGTTGCCAGTGGCAACTTTCACACTCGTTTTCCAGACATTTTTCATATTCTCTGTTCACTAGTATCAATATACGATTTTACTTATCAAACGATTAATTTATCAATTTTGAAGAATCTGTTAATTTTTTGTATCTTGCTAACGCGCGAATAATATTATATTTCGGTCTATACTAAATTAAAAAAAAAAAAACATTTTGGAGAATATTAATTAACGGTTTAATCTTATTTGCATGAATTTTCTAATTATAATTTTGACACAGGATGACACTCGTTATTCACTGGAATGCGTTATATATTTCGAGATTTGGCACCTTAGAATTATTATCTTCATACGTATAGATTTAGTACCTTGAAGATAATTTTATTGTAGAGTTCTGATTGTCGAATATAGGCTGAGTCCACGATTATATTTTCATAGATTTTTTTATTTCTTCATTTTTTGCACATCCTGAACGCGAAGCGTTCACATCTTTATATTTACTGTTTTACACTTGATATTTTATATAAATAATTAATAGATCTTCTTGAGAGATTTATATTTCTATTAAATTTCACTACTTTATATTTTATTGTATCACTTTTCACTATTCGCCATTTCGCTCACACGCTACTGAATGGTAGAACTCTCTGTGGCAAGTCCCTGCGTAGACTCACGAGGATTTTGACGGAGGGCTCTCCGTCGAGATGTCGTAGTCTTAAGGGCGTTCCCCCCCCCCTCCCCCCACTCTTTCAGGTGGGTCTGGGAACACCCATAAACGAAAGCGCACCGTGGCCACCGTAGAGCTGTTTTAAAGCTTCCAGGCAATTATCTGCTATTCTCTTTTATCCATGGATGTAAACTGTCACATTTGGACAGATTTCAAATCCATTAAAATCCTCTTTCTCGAAATTTTTCTAAAAAGTTTAGAAATAATGAAAATTTTTCGGAATGTTCTCGCGTAATAACAGAATTATTTTTTATTGCTCTTTTTTTTATTACGTGTTGAATATGAAAATTCTGAAAATATTCGTTGGACAATTTAATCGAAAAAATTAGCTGTGTATGATGATATCAAATAGTAACGAATTATCTATTTGTCAACGCTATTACGATAGCAAACGGTGCAAATATACGAGGTGTCCTTCTATTTTTACCGTGTCGAATTTTAATGACCGATCCTTTGTAATAATACTTCTGAACTATATTTTAAGTCGGGAAATATGGATATGGACTTAGGTTTACGAAATGGAAAAATTTAGTGCGGGCTCGATGAAATCTAATTCCTACAAGAGATATGTCATTATGCGTCATCATAAATGGGGATAGTGTATCTTGAGAACCACAGGTGGTAGGTTTGTTCTTAGAGTAAATCTGCAATAGATCGTTTCAAAAATTTTGCACAAACATTTGATAAAGATCTCGACATTTATTTATCGCATGTAATTGTCAAAACAATTAAAACGTTAAAACAGTATTATGAGATAACAATATCACCCTAGGCACTACTATCGAGATCATAAATCTTACATGACGACCGAGCTCGAATCGTAACTCAAAGTGAAAGCGTAAACCTTGTTATACATTTTATATCTCAAGCTACTTATTAACAAGTGATTAAATAAACCTCCGCATTTTCTATATTTTTGGAAAGCTCAGGAATCTGATTGCGAGTACAGAGATCGCGAGCGAAGCGTATGAACGCGCGCGATACGCTCGGGACACCGCGTACGTGGAGACGGGCGATCGAACGGTTTTAATAAAAATTCCAGCTCGCGAGCGAAATGTGGATGTTTGTCATCCAGGGACAGGCGTGCTGCTGCTGCTACTGCTGTTGGCACTCACAATCAGCCTCGCCTCTCGTTCTGTGGCCCGAGGCGATGGATTAACTTCAATAACAAACGCCAATCGCCTTCGTAGAAGGCGGCGGCAGCCTGGTATCTCTACCTACGTGTCCGCTCGCGTACGCGCGTTCACACGGCGGAGGAAGACTTTCCAATCATTTTCTGTTACTACTGGAGTAGACTTCTCGTTCTCCTCCTCACTCATCTTCGCGTATAACCCTTAAACGCATGAATCTTTCTATCATCGAAAATTTTTCACCGCGTAATGACTGAAGCTAAATAAGTGCAAATGTAGAATTGAAAAAAGCATAAAAAATAATTTAGAAAATGTACAAAAAGTATCGCGATGTCAGCTTTTTTGATTCCACAACGCTTGTGGAATCCGCGTTTTGCTCAAATAGAGAATTTAGTTGGCGTGTTCGCAAATCGCTTGAGAAGGGTTAAGATTGCGCCATTTTACTCCGGTGGAATCAAAGACGAATTTCGCGAAAGGTCAGCCTTTTACGTGTCGCATTCACTGTGACGTAATAATCCGAGGAGCTTCTTACTACGAATCTATCTTTTTCGTATTTTGATAAAACCGAATGCGCGCGAATCGATCAGGCGACAATCGATCGCAGTTTTTGTTGATTCTCAGGCTAAACAGTAGACAAATGACGTTTCTTTGAATTCGCATTTTTGGGGAGATTCCATTAGAGCTAATTAAAGCGAAATCGCGTTAATCCGATGATGCGAGACGATGCGGAGCGGATGCTGCGACTCGATCGTCCGCGGTTCTTGAAGGCTGGACACATCTGGTGACCTCCTTCGTCCGTAAATATCCGTGTTATCGAAGCATCGCTGTCAATTGGCACATCGCGTCAATTATTGCGTTATCAGTGCCATTTACGGTGTCGTCTGCCGTATTATTATTTTCGGTTATTGCAGGAATTACCGAGCACACAAGACACGCTCGTGAGCCTCGCGCTGTTCGCCATCGAAGAATCTATACTTATACTCAACGTTAAACATGGTCGCGCAAATACGACTGTTCGCGATAACATTGAATAGTATCTCAATTATACAGCAGGAAACATCCGAATCGAACGTGTAAAATTAAATACATTATTTAGAAATAATTAAAGATATTAATTAATGGCGAAACCATCGTTCGTGTTTATTAATGCAATTTTCGCACTGGAGAAAAAAATTTAATATTTTTGCTAAGAAAATTAATTATGTAATTGTTATTAAAATCTCGTCGCTTTCTTTTTTTCCGGAATACAAAATTAATATTTATATAAAATTCAAGTTTTATAATGGTATTTTCCGTCGTCTAATTTCTGTGTCTGCTGTTTGTATTCAGTTTATCTCTAGATGCATACTGATGGTTGCTGATTATCATTTCTTGGTCACTCCTTGTTTACAATAAACGCAATTCTCAGTGATTCATATGGATGGAACTTAGAATCGAACGGTCGCATTTTGTGCTAATTGGGGTATAAAATAGGGTTTACGGTTCACGGATTTATGACTTTCCACATTTATGAATTGAAGCGTTGTCACGGTCGATTGACTTTTCTGCTCTCCGAACCCTTTTAGAACGCCGACTTTTTTGACCGTTTAATCCCTAGAGTTTAGACAGTGCATTCGGATGCTGATCAAATTAGCTTGTTGGACGGACGAAAGGTTGGATTTTGACGCGCGTGGCATGATTGATCGCGCATATGATCGATCAATGATGCATCGTAGACGTATTTGCGTCTCTCTTTCGATTTTCTCGAGAACTGACCGCCGGGCGATGAAAAAGTGTGCATTGACCACCACCGCGGAATATAGATCGCCATTGAGGATAATTCCGTTAACGTCGCTGGCGCAATTGCGTTCTCGCAAAAGTATGACCGAAGCTCGACTGATGCGCGCCTCTCAATTGATGCGAATTGATAAGTAATCGCGACGGCGCAAGCCCGTAAGACGTATTAAATCTACCGCGTGGATCGAAATTGCGAATCCTTGAATTCCGCCGCGATCTCGCAACGATTCGTCGAAGTCGCGTTGCAAATAGATCGATTACGCGCCACGCTTTGTTCCAGTGCACCCTTCATCCAAAATAACTCTCTTCTCGTTGAAGAAGTTTCGGCGAAACTCGAAGAGAGAGAAGCAAAGTTTGAAATCAAAGCGGAATTTCTCTTCAAATTAGCCTGAAACTTTTTTCATTCAATAATCTTCTTTTTTCGTTGAATTTCTGTTAACATTTCAAGAAATTTGTTTTAACAGGGGTTTTATTTCGGATTGAATAGAACGGAGAGATAATTCCGGGATACATAGACTTCTCCATAATTTGGTTGAAACTTTGTGGAAAAGATAAACTCCGCTCCCGAGCGGAGCGATTATGTTCGAATTCCCGTACCTCTTTAATTGGAGGCGAGCTATTTTCCTGATCACAGGGGGAGGGCCGGTCGTCGCGATCCGGTGTAATCGCGATCGCGGCGGATCTCTCTCGCGCTACACCTCAGCGGGGATCTATCTCTAACGGCGATAGCCGATCGATATTTACCTGGCAACTGGCGTTGGCGTGTTCCAGCGGCGGGACGGCGGTGCGCGCCAGTTACCTACGCGCGTGAGAAACTATTTTAAGAGCGCGTAACCGGTTCGCGCGTTGCGACGACCGCCGCGGGACATGTTTCCTCGGCGAGAGGCGAAATCCTTCCTCCCATCCTCTTGCGAAGAGCGTCCCTTCGCGATTTCGGCGAAATGTCAAACTGCCCAGAACTCGTAGCCGCGTCTCCCTTTGAATTCACTCCGAGATGAGTTATTTAAATCTCTAAGCGCGATGGAGAATAAGACGCACCTGCGGTGACTCCAGTCAATTCAGTCCTTGCACAGTAACAAACAAAAATCTTGCAAATTTTCACAGAATCTCAGCGGCAATAATCGTCGATCGAGCCCCGCGCTCACGCAAATGTTCGCCGACGTATCTCTCGATCGTGTGTTCGATAAACGTTTCTCACGAGAATCTCTCACACACTACATCACAGCGTGTTTACGACACTTCGACTCTCGCTTCGCACGAGCGTAGCGCGTATAGGGTGATCCGTCGTCAAAATAAACTCGTGAAGTGACGAGCGTCGTTGGCGAGAATCCTCTTCCTGCTCGACGGCGGCGCGCTCGGTGTCTCCCATCCGGCGCGAAGGATGCACCGGGAATTCCGCATGCGTTCGCACGCGCCGCGTTCGTTTCGGATGCACGCGCCGTTACGTTACGACGTTACCGCGCTGCGACGCATCGCGACGCACTGCGTCGTGCGAATCTCGCGGTCGCTCGCTCGGAAATCGGCGTCGAGGAGCGGTGGAGAACACTTGTCGTCGTTTTTTTTTTTTTTTTTTTTCGAAAATTGCCGGTTTTTCGCGACGCGGAGCGACGGGGGGAGAGAGAGAGAGAGAGAGAGAGAGAGAGAGGCAAATAGAGAGAGAGAGAGAGAGAAGGAGAAACAGAGAAAGAAGAGAACAGATGGAATAGAGAGAGATTTGTCGGCGGGTGTGACGAATCAAAGAGCGGCTCTCATTGGACTGAATTAAGGAAGAGCGTGGACCGCGAGGACCGCGGAGAAGCGGAAGGAGGAGGAGGCGGTGGAGGTGGCGGAGGAAGAGGAGGAGGAAAAGGAGGTGGTAGCGCTCGCCGCTGCTGATGATGGTGGTGGTGGTTGTACCGTCGCGGATCTCTCCGAGATGGAGATGGAGAAGAGAAGAGCGCGAGAGAGCGCGCCGTGCGAGAAAGAGATCGAGTGACAAGGAGAGCGGGAGGAACGGAGGACGAGGGGGAGTTGGAGAGAAAAAGAGAGAAAGAGAGAGAGAGAGAGAGAGAGAGAGAGAGAGAGAGAGAACGAGTCCGCTGACGGTCGGGTAGTCCGGACTACCGACTGCATAAGACTGGTTTTCAATTTTTTCCCGACTTTTTGTTTTACCTGCGCGTGTGTGTACGTGCTGTGCGTCGCACAATCTCACCGCGTCTCTCAGCCTCTCTCTCTCTCTCTCTCTCTCTCCCCCTCTCCCCTTATTCTTCGACCCTCTTCTCCTTCTCCCCAGTTCTCTCCTGCGGAGCGTGCTGGACGAGTAACGGGTGAGCCGAGAGCTCCGGGCTATCGCCGCTTCTCGATCGACGCCGCCGGTCGATCGGGACCAACTCCGAAATCCTCGGGGACGAATCTCTCTTCGTGGATGGTCCTGCGTGATAAATCTCTTAGCCGCTGGGTGCAACGGAAGTTCCTTCGGCTTCTGAGAACAAAGCTTGACGGATCCTTTAGATCTAGAACGTTGATATTATATCTATTTATCTATAAGCAGATACTTGTCTCTATTAATCTGTTTATACAGCTGGCCGTAATCAATTTCCGGTACAGATAAAATAAATGATGATTACCAATTAAAAATGCGAAAGAGCATATATATTATTTATCAACATGATAACTCTGTTTTAGTTTGCTATGTTTTAGCTTTAATCAAATATTAACAATTTTCCTTTGACACGATTCGGATTGCAATTAATTCAGATGCAATTATCATTTGAATAGTGCAAATCAAAAATGCAATTACTTTCATGTTGATATGCGATCCGTAGTTATTTTCGAAGGAAATTTCGACTAGTTCGATTTTATTTTATGTGAAAATTGAATGAATTGAAAACGGTTTTGGATATTAGAACTTTTTAATGAAAGACGAACATTTTCAATAATTCTTAATGAATATTAAGAATTCTTAATGTGTAAGAATATAATCTAAACAGTATATCAGATTATTAACAAACTCGTTGTCCCCTATGCGCGCGAAAGTAGCGAATTTTTTGTCAATAACATAAATCGCGTATGCTAATGCTTCGTCCGATCGCGAGGATTTATCTCTGTCGTATTTTGCAATCGAAACTCCGCGGGGATTAACGATTTAAAGCCGGCTCAACTTGTTTTTGCATATCGACTGAATATTCTGCGTATCTAAAATAAACGCTGTCTTTCACTTTATCAAATATTAAATTGCAACTGTGATTAAATTAATTCCGGTTAGCCAACTGTTAATAATAGCACTCTTTAGTGGGCGCAGTATCGATTTTGACGAGTTGATCCGAAAGTGTTATTCTTGGAAATTTCTGGAAGCATGACACCGATTCGTAGATCACAAAATTGTGTTTTAAAGAAAACTTTCAATATTTAATGAGCAAATGAGACAAAAATAAATATCTAAGACTATACTTGTTGACATTATTTTTAGGTTTTCTTGATTTTGCAATTTTTATTACGACATCATACATTCTACCAATGAACATAGCGATTTTCATTTTGCATTGCTCCAAATTATTTTGCACTATGTAACGATTTTACGCGTATTATCTCGCGTTTTGTCACAGATAAATTGCGTGGGTCTGCCATTGGAATAATCGAGGCGGGGTTGTGAATTCCGTAGGCCGCGTTTACGTTGGTATTCACGCTCGTGCGTTTGTGCGCGCCGTCAGCAACGGAATGCAGATGAGTGCAGGTTGCATTCGGAGTATTACCCAGCGCCTTAGGTTTTTTTTTTTTTTGCGTTGCGGGAAAGAAACGCGCAAAGAATTTGAGTGCGTAGAAAAATCCAGCTCGGGAATCGCACGTTGCGTAAGAGGAAGCTCGCGAAGTTTGCGTATGCGCTTGGATCGAGTGTGCACGTTGCGAAACCCTTGAAAGCACTCGATCATCAACATCGCTTTAGCTGGAATTTAGCTTGCTCATTTCTCATCTCTCGATCTCACCGTTGTTATCGATCATAACTCATCCCGTTTCTATGCGAGGATGCGCGTTGGCAGGCATAATCGCATTTTTATTCCAAGGCTGTACAATTCATTATTACCATCTGTGATGGATAAACACTTCATTCATACAATGTGTGTAAATAAAACTCGATGGTTCGCGCAGAACTCGATTATATTTAACGCAATAACAAACTTATGAGAACGTTAGAAGGTTAAAAATATTTCACGGCCAAGAGAGATGAAGTATTTTATATTCAGAATGTAAAACTGTAAAGATATAGACATCATTAGTTTGCTACAAAAAGATAAATAATTATTTGAGTTATTAGTTCAAATTATTAAGAAATTCATTTATTAGCAATAAACTGATAAACAGAAATAATGAAATACTTTTGCGAGTTGAGAAGAAAAATAATAGTGCAATAAATGCAAATATTAATTTTTAAAATGTTTATACAAACATGAATTAAATGTATTCTTTTTTGTATAAATTAACAATTATTAAAAACGTACTTATTATAATGGTATAACGTTAAGTGATAAATGCTGTGTAAATTGCCGTGACGTACAGAAAATACAAGTCTGCTGACGGCACACATGTATATTTTGCTCACGCGTAAGGTGTTAAGTAAATAAACATTTTTATTCGACTGCATAATCGCGCGAGTAATTTCTAGTAAGCGTTTCACAATATTGACGGTATAAAGTTCCGCCTAACTAACAACGCAGCGATTCTTCTCGATGCATATCGAAATCTATAGATATCCGGCTGACCTTTCTCGCTTAAATTTTCCTCGTCACGGCAAGTGCGAAATTGAAGGATCGTGACATTTGGAATGGCCGACAAATTCACAACATTTGTTATGCCCGTTTATCGCTGTGTGGATTGCGAAAAAGAAATCGCCGCAATCTCCCGATAGCGAGATCGAATCGCGAGGCGAGCGAGGCGATAATCATTCACGATGCATTCCGAAACTCGCGCAGATATCCGGCTGACCTTTCCCGCTTCGGCTCGCGGAGCCAGGTGTGAGATTATTCAACGTCGCCGGTAAGAAGGCGATTTCCACGAGGAAAAGAACACGCGCGTGGATCGACGATTGCGTATCGCAATATCGAAAGGGGAGCGATCGCACGAAGCGGCTGCGTGGTTGAACTCGCGAAGCTAAGCGGATTCAGGTTTTCACTCGAAAGATATTGATATCGCGATACATAATGTAGACATATAAGCAGCTCGCGAGACATATGAGACTTTTGCCTTATATTGAGTAGCTAGATATGAAATATCGGATTCCAATATCGGATGTTTTATAGAACGCTCTTATGAAGTAAACGTTTTCTGATTAAGTCATACATTATCTACTACACAAACTGACACGACTCTTTTACAAAAGTATGCTTTAATTTTTTAAAGTTATACTAAATTTGTGGAAACAGGAAATTTGGAAATTCGTATAATTCAATCGTAAAGATGAATTTTTTATACTAAATTTGAAAATTATATATAAATTTAAAATATCGATTATATTATTTTGAAATAAAAAATTCTAAATTTTTTCGATACACATGTATCTTATTTTTTTCATAATTATTGGAAAAACATTAATAAACTGATATTTTATGTGCAATGATGTACAAAATATTTTTGAGTTTTTTTTTTATCTGAAATTTTCAAGCTGTGTCAACGGTGTCTGTCTTAATGATAAGCATTTCCATTATGTGTTATTAAGTTTTTAACTGTATTGAAAAGTATATGCTGCAATTATTTCGCGCTATCGATTCTACTTAATCGCTATATCGATTCTACTTATCGAACTAATTATTTTGAATTTTTTACGAGCTTAAGTCGTAACTCATTATTAATACCGGAATTTTCTAAGTCGTTGATTGGATGTACAGATGAAGATCTGACGGCGGCATGCGACGACATGTCAGCGTGCATCGCCGCGTCCGTTCTTCTAGGAACCAAATGCGGGAGAGCCATTCGGGTTCCGCGAAAAAAGTATGCCCGGTACAAGACAACCGCGAGATATGGCGGAAGCGGCTAAATGCTTAAACGCTCGAAAGCCAGGCTTAAATGCCGTTGATTGCAGTAGGAGGGAAATGAGAGGTTGCACGATGGACGACTCCGTAATTCCGTATGTCCATTCTTGAAGGCGGCGGTTAGCGACGGCGCTCGTCGGTACTCTAGTATCGAATACTTGTCGCACACTTGACGAAAAGACGGTCTCATTCTCTGAGACAGTGTCGGAACTGTAGATTTAAGTGATTCGTTAAAAGAGAGAGGCCGGAGAATTAACGATAATCATATTGTATCACGATTCTGTCTAACATTATTTTCATATAAGTTAGATTAAAATATAATTATCGAGTTATATTATTTTCTACATGTGGCTACATAAATAGCGAAACAAAATTTTGGCTAAGTAGAAACAAAAAAGAATTCATTCATCAATCAAAACTAGCTGACGAATATTAGGTGTGCCAATCAATTCTGTCTGCTAACCTTAAACTTTATCCTTTCGAAATCACAGTCATTTTTCATGACTAAATCTGTCTGATAGATGTCGTAAACTTATAGAAAACAACAGTCAATATTTTGACAATTGAGTTATTTTAATTGTTTTAATTGTAAATAAATAAAGAATTTAGTTAAAAATTGAACAGAATTAACGAGCATACAATCGAAAGTACCAAATACAACATAAAGTTATTTCTGACTAATTCATTTAAGAATTTTACTGCGAGAATTTCTTTCCTGTAAGTAATAAAGCAGTGATAAAACAGTAATCAAATGTTCACAAAAGAATTTTTTTACCAAATGACTGTTTTAGATATGAAAACTGAAGTCCAAGAATATCAAGGACATGTTTTTTTGTTTGACTTAATGTAAGATAAGTCTTATCACGTGAGCGCGGTAGGTAATCGCACCAAACATCATATTGTTTCCTTTTGTTTTTTTTTCTATTTGTTTTGCTTTATTGAAAGCAGGAAAAATAAGTGTAAAAATAAGTATTCTGAAATGAAATGTGGTGCGAAAATTATCTCATGAAGAGATATCTCTTAAGAAATTCTTTTCCGATAAAGATTCTTACGCTTCATAAATTTTGTTGAGTTTGCATCTGACTAAGATTATACGATATAATAAAGTGAAAACTAGAGATAACTTTTAAAAGAGCAATTACGCCAAAATAGAAAAATTGTACATTATTAACTTTAGAGTTCTATCGAACTACATTATTACGATATTAATATGTTTATAAAATAATAATGACAAATATGTTAATGTCGTATACTATTGTTAGTCGCGGATTGATATTTTGAGATCGGCAACTAATATTATTTAAAAAATTCGATCTTGCGTTCAAAGCAATCTTATGTTTTTCATATAAACAAGATTTCTTTTTTTATTATGAAAAATATGAAATTGCTTTGAACGCAAGATCGAATTTCTGAAATAATATTAGTTATTTATGATCGGCAATATATTATTTCTGAAATAAAATATTGCATTTCATGAGAAACTTACAAAAACAACAACAGATGCATGTTATCTCCGGTGAGCGCTTATCTAATAAAGAGGCATTCTGGGTAACATTCTAAGCTGTCCTCTAAGCAGAAGAAAAATGTTCAGCTGAAAGGAAAATAGCCACCAAGTTTTCTTTTGAAGCATTCCGGTTAAAATTTGTTTTTTATGAATCACTTTTCTGCACTTTCCCACGGCTTTGTTGAAGGTGAAAAAGAGATAGGTACTTTAAACCGAAACAAGATTCTCCTACGTGTCTCGAGGCTCTCTTTATAATCTCCGCCGGATTCTGCGAAAGAAGTGAGTAACGGTATAAAAAGCTGGACCTCCTCACGGCGGGTCCTCGACAGGACATGAGAGGATACGCCGTTCTCGCGCGGTAGGTGGTCCAAAAGTAGTGGCGAACGGGCGCACCGCCGCCGCGCGCCACCAGTTCGATTCCTCTTATGTTAGAAGCGCGTTTTCGAAAGAAGTAAGAGAGGCGGGCGAGGGCGGGTCGCGAAGGGTAGAAGGGCATCCGGGGAAGAGTGGTATATCGATCTGAAACAAGAGAAATCGGCTCGTGAGCGTTTCCGGTGACTTCGCAGTTTCGGTTGATAGGCGAACGCAAAAAGCGACGCGCAGCAGCGGGAAAAGACAAAAGAAGCGAAATTGGTCAGCGGGGGCGCGGCGGGAGGGATGGAAGGAGAGGGTACGAGATAGAGGACGTCAGGTATACGAAGGTCGTTAGCTGGAAGAAAAATTAGCCGTTTGTCGGAGGCCCTGCCCTGGAGATGGGTCAATCAGATATGAAAACACTTGTCGGTCATTGTGGCCCGTTCCAAGGCATTGTAGCTCGGCGAAGGTAACAGGCCACTACAAAAGATTATAGACACAGGTATACGGTTCTAATGACTACGCCAGGAATTCAAACCTTCTTCGGAACGATGTGAGCGGGTAAGTGGAAGGGGGGGGGGGGGAAAGCGGGCTTCCACATGTCATTTCGGAGTCGGAACGTAAAAATGCGTGTGTGATCCACGCTTGCCTGCATCGACGGGGGTTCGATATTCATTCAGTTTCTCCTCTAATGAGGACTCAGGATTAGCTTGTAACAATATTCCATATTGCGTATAGAGATATTTCACTTATCGAACATATTTTCGATAACGATACAAATGAAGCAACGGAGGAATAACCAAAGACAATGACGATATTTAAGTATTTATCATATTCGAAGATATTTTAACTGGCGTAATAGTATCAGTTTGGAATACTGTTATTTTAGAACACAGATACAGAACACAGATTACAACTGGATTCTTGTTTCTTGAAAGTTTTAAATATTTTTTTAAAAACATTATAAAGTCTCAAAGTGTTCAGATTAATCTTTTGTTTATTAGACATTGCAATCAATTATAACATTATGAAAATTATTGGTTGTTATTATATTGTTGATTATTTATATATAATTTATAATGAAAAACGAAGTTTATTGAGTTTGCAACATGGGTTTTTCTTTTTAAAACTTAATCTTCGATTGGAAGTCGAAGAATGTTGTTGCAATTTTCACGGTGAAAATCGATGATTCATCCCGTTCAGTTATTTCTTAAACTTAACACAAGTTTCTCGTGTTGTAAGCACTACCGGTGGTCAAAACCTTTCTGGAATTTAAAATCTGATAAGAAGATATTCTTTTTTTTTTTAAGAAATTTAAATCCCGTTCGGAAGTCGAGGAATGTCAGTGCGATTTTCGCGGTGGATTGGTTCGAGATTGCCGAAACGGCACGGGTGTTCCAAAGTGACATTTAGCTAGGCCAAGTGCAGAATCGTGTCCGATACAGGTTTCGATCACTTCGGGGCGTGGCTGTAAACTTTTTAGTGCCCACCCGTGTATATGCTTCGAGATCACTTTGCCCTGTCGGCGTGTTCGTTCGTTCGCATCGATATATGGCTTTCCTTCCTTCTTCCTCTCTCTTTTTGTCGCTCTTTCTCTTACCGCGCGCTCCGTGTTCTCTTTCCGGTTTCCAGGGCGAGAAACACATCGAACCTACTTGCTGCCCAAATCGAGATAGAACAGCCGGCCATAAAACGTAAATGGGGTTATTGGCCCGTGCCTTTAAGTCCGGTAATAGATTTTCACTTTGCCGCGGCACCGCATTTAACACGTCGCGCCTCGCGAACTTTACTTTTTTTTCCTCACAATTCAGTCGACTCGGTCACCAATTTTATGGTCAACCTTTTCACAGAGTTACTTTTAATTATTTCGGCATCTTTTTGTGGCCAAAAAAATCTTGTCTCGCTTGTAGTTAATTATGCTTATAACGCTATTGAGTTTCACTTTGCACGGCACACACATCGAGAGCTTCTTACTGGATTTTATTTCGCGGAAAATTGATGGCTGTAGATTAATGACATCTTTTGTAATTGAAGTCAAAGTTCAGTTTGATAACTTCGCATCTTATAAATTAGATCTTAGTGCGGTAGGAAGATAGTCATCAGCGACTGCCAGTAGGTTTGTTTGTATGAGCCGCACGTACGTGACTATGTCTGGCACTCGGCCAGTGTAACTATCGAGCTGCGAATCGAAACAGCCGTAATTATCTGTGTTACGCGGCACCCGATAAACTTAAATGATGCGCAATTTCTTTAGAAGGTTAAATAATATTTAATTTGATTTAAATTGCACAATGTTTAATTTTTAATAATTAATTTCGTTAATTCAAGATTCTGTGCAACAAAATCATAAGACTGATCGTTTAATATTCGATTTCTTGATGTAAAAGAATGCAAATATATGGCAATACAAAATATTGCATATATTTATTATTGGATTTATTTTAAAATTATTAAAATATGCCACATTAGATTTGCATATAAGCAGAAGAAGTTACATTTTGTGTTTTATATTGTCTTGTGCAATATATTTCCATCTCATAAATTTTTAATTTATTATTATTGAAGAATAAAAAAAATTTATATTATATATATTCTGAATCATGTTTATCGTATTCTGAATCGTATTATTATTCAATTATTTAATCGTTCTTTGAAAAATATTTCTACTTGACATTTGATTAACATCTTTTTACATGCATGTGCAACTGAATGCGCTCGTTAGGCTTTTTTTATTTGAAAATATAAAAAGATAATATTGAGATTTGCGAGCTCATTTCGTCTTATGCTATCAACTTCGTGAATAAGACGTCTAGCGCCATCTAGTGTAGACGCCACATGGCTTGTCGCATACGCGGTCGGCATTTTTATTCATTCAACATATGACGTTACACACGTGGCCATCGCATATTGGAGGGCGCTGGCTACGTATTTTTCCCTCTCTCGTAATACTTCACTACGTCCGATTGTATAGCCAGTAAGTGCTGGCAGGTGCTATTTAGCTGCCTTTGCGTTCGGCTCGTTTTATTTTTGCTGCTACGGTAAGCACCCGGCTATCTGACAGTTACTTCGCCATTTGAACACTGGACTGGATATCTGCTAACGTAAGTCTCATTAAGCTTGCTAGTTTATCGATGCCCTTTAATCTGACAAGCCTTCGTTATCTAACCGCGACTGCCGTTCTCGGGGAAACCCTTGACTGCTCCGAGATTAAACATTACGCTTGACGCAGGAACTTTCACCACGAATCTCGCGAATATTTTTTCACTCGCTCGTTTGTCTGTGGCCTTGATGGTGTTGTATGTTTTTCTGCATGCTTTAACACGTTCACACTCATGATATTTTCAAACTCATATACATGCCTGTGAGATTGTCCTCTTTCGGCACACATGTGGAGCAAATGGTGTGTTGCAATAAAGTTTTATTGATTGAGCAAGCAGAGTTAAAAATGATAATAATCGTTCATTATACTCTTATCGTTGCTTTATACACTTATTGTGAGAGATATGTTGTATCGAGATATGTTGAATATTAAATAAAATCAAGAATAAACATACAAAAATATTACAAAATAAAAATGATGTAAAATATATGAAAAATATATTTGTATTTACATAATGTAAAGAATAATAATATTATTTAAAAATACATGTATATGCAGAGTTGATTGTGCAATGTTTTACATTATTTATTTCATTCTCATCTCTTTTGTAAGAAAATTTTGTTTGTAATTTGTTATGTAAAATATGTATTTATATTGTATTATATTGTATGTAACATATGTTTCTGCTGCAAGAAAAAAATAACAAGTTGCATTGTCATTTTTTTTAAATAATCATGATGTCCTTACAATGTTAATATAATGTCTTGTTTATTTCAGCATTATCTTTACATGGTTGTACAATTATTAATTATATATTCATGTATTTCACTTTGAAAATCGCTCTGTTGCTTGCTTCATGTTATTAATTTTCTTTATCTTTGCAGTATCTTAATGGTAACTATGACTAATAATTTTATTCATTTGTTATGCCATTTGATTTTTCATGATACCAAACTGTGAAAATTTCTAACTTTTATACTTTTAAAAGCTTATTTTTTAAATTACCGCAAGAATTCATGGCTGTTTGCATGTGTTTTCATGAATTCATATAATTTTAACATTTCGCATTTTTATTAACAACATTTCTACGTGTTTGGTCTTTTCACAGCGCGGTATTGCACGCCTACGTATTTGCATGTATTTGCACGATATCATTCTTGTACATATGTTTATATTTCGATCCTGTCAGGTGACGTAAAAAGTCTGACGGATAAGGTCGAATGTGGCTTTCAATGTAAGTCAGTGATAATGTCATCGATTATCTTCTTGTAAATTTTTTTACGGAGTATTTAAATTAATTCAATTTACACTTATTGTTAATCGAGCAGCCTTGACAAATAATAAGTGATACATTAGATAGAAAATAGGAAGATACGATTACATTGACAATGTAAGTACGTTTCTCAAAGTGAGCGTTTTATTTTATATTGGAAATTTTTTCCAACTTTTGATCATTTCTCATTGTTTCGTATTTTCCTCTCGCTTCAGAAAAATGCAGTACCTACTACCACTACTTTTAGTAGTTTTAATAATACAAACGTCGGTCGCGCCGCCGGTTTCACAACAAAAAAAGGACGGAGATCATAAAGAAAACGAGGTCGATGACTCTGGAGATGCGGTAAGATACTTTTAGATTCATTTCATTTATTTCGTTTCTGTTATTTTACAGTATTATAAAAACTTGTTTGTCTCTACAGGCAAACAATTTGGAATATCACAGGTATTTGAAGGAAGTGGTGGACGCTTTGGAAAGTGACGCGGATTTTCGCGCAAAGTTAGAAAAGGCCGATGAAGCGGATATACGAGTAAGTATTATATTAGTACCTGCAAAATTATTATTATAAAATACATTGTGATTATAATATTTTTTTATTTGTGATGTCCAATGATAATTATTTTTCTTTGCGATTTTAAAATAAACTATATATTTTCATATATAAAATCTTTTTTATATATAAAATAAACTATATACTTTGATTAAAATCAAATATTAATATAATATTAATATTTTCAGATGTCTTTTATATGTTTCAGATTTTTGAATGTAATTTTCAATTGTAATATTTTTGTTTGCAGACGGGTAAGATAGCGCATGAACTGCAATTCGTGGATTATAAGGTTAGAACTAAGCTGGATGAATTGAAACGAGAGGAATTGGAGAGGCTGAGGCATCTAGCTACCAAGGAATACAATTTGGTAAATGGTCTGGATATGGAGCATTTGAAAATAGCGGAGCATTTGGATCACGCTAATACGAATACGTTCGAGATAGACGATTTGAAAAAATTGATCGCGAAGGTAAGACAGTTATTAGTTTTTGCGCAGCTAGTTTTTATGCAGTCTATCTCATTCGATAAAAATATATACATTGAACCATGCATTAATAATCGTTATTAATATATGCAGACCACGAAGGACTTGGCAGAGGCTGATAAGCGAAGACGTCAGGAGTTCAAGGAGTACGAGATGGAGAAAAAGTTCGAGGAAGAGCAAAAGATGAAGGGTAATACTGGTAATAGAACATAACTCTTCGGTGCTTACTCATCATACAATATATATATATGTATATATGTATAATAGTGTATTAATCATCACACTTTTTGATTTAACCAATTTTATTTTGGAAGGCTTGAAGGAGGAAGAGAGGAAGAAATACGAGGAGGAGTTAGAATCGATGAAAAAAAAACATAAAGATCACAAACCTGTAAGTTGGAATGCAGTTATGGATATAAATAGTCTTTTCCTTTGCTGATAAACAATACATATTTCTGCAGTTGCATCATCCTGGTAGCAAGCAACAATTGGAAGAAGTGTGGGAGAAACAAGATCATATGGAGAATCAAGAATTTAATCCCAAAACATTCTTCTACCTTCATGGTAATTATTATCGTAATTAACATTACAGTGATTCTCTTAGCATTACGTTTGGAAATTAGAGTTCAGATAAGTTTATTTTCTATATTTATAAATTCAGATTTGGACGGCAATGGTTTCTGGGATCAGGATGAAGTTAAGGCTTTGTTCCTGAAAGAATTAGATAAACTTTATACCAATGGCGCCCCCGAAGACGATATCTACGAGAGGCGCGAAGAAATGGAAAGAATGAGAGAGCATGTGTTTAACGAGGCTGATCTTAATCACGACGGTCTCATTAGGTATACAAATCAAAATTCACATTCGGAATTACATTAATGTATTATTAAAATCGTAAAAATGGTATTATTTGCGTTTTTGTTTATTGCAGTTATGAAGAATTCTTGGAACAAACAAAAAAGCCAGATTTTTCGCAAGATGAAGGATGGCAAGGACTAGATGAGCAACAGATTTATTCTCAACAGGAGTACGAAGCTTTTGAGAAACGTAGACAGGAAGAGATCCAGAAAATGATTGCCAAAGGAATGGTGAGCGTGATTAATCGTTAATTGTTGTGCGTGGTTTTGAGTGCACATAAAAATGAGTAGAAAAATTGTTGTGTGTCGCAGTAATTGCTACAAGATTTAATCCCCGCATATGCCGAGTGATTTCATTTTATATATTATTTTTATACAGGTTTGAGCGTTACTTAAATTTTCTTCCTCGCTTCAGTATACACTTCTTCGACAGCATGTACGAGCTAAAATTATAGTGTCTTACTCTTTTGTTTCTCTAATCGAGTAGATCGTTTTTGTAGACGTAATTACGCACTACCGTAATTACTAGCACGATAAGCATACTTGACATACTTGATACGACTCGTTCGACAAACTTGTGTAGGCGTTATCGCTGTCGCTTCGAAAGACGTGTCGTCCGTAGTGATTAGAATAATTAACTTAGCTTGTGCACTTTTTGTTGTTGTTGTTAGTTACCACCACCCCCTGAAACTGCACATCTACCTGTTCAACAGAACGAGGTGAGTAACTGCAAAACTGTGAAGCATTTTGCAAACTCCTTAGCAAACTTGATATTATTTGTTTTTAACGCATCGTTTTGTTTCACAGTTCCCATCGTACCAGCAACAGTTACCGCCTCAGCAGTACCATCCTTCGCAGTATCCGGGACAGGTACCGCCGCAACCGATGGTAGGTCAAGCACCGCCACCGCAATATCAGGGTCAGGTGCCGCAACAGCAACCCTATCAGCAGCCTCAAGTTCCGCCGCAGCAACATTATCCAGGCCAGATTCCACAGCAGCAACAATACCAAGCACAGCAGGCGCAGTATCAAGTGCCAGTACCGCAGCAGCAGCAGCAGCAGCAGCAATTCCAGGCTCAACAGGTTCAGCCGCAATTCCAGGGTCAACCTCAGCAGGCTCAACAACATTACCAGGGACAGCCACCTCATCAAATACATCAACAAACGCAACAACAAAATCAAGTGCCACAGAATACTCAGGTTAACGCTCCGTCGAACGATCAGGGAGCTGTGCAAGGCAGCCAGAATCTTCCACAGCAACCAGATCCGAAATCCATTCATCAAGAACTCCATCAGAATAGTATACCAAAAATGCAGAAGGTCTAGATAATACAAAATATCGATCGAATAGTTGATATAAACGTTTTTAGTTTGTCTCTTTGCAAAGCGTGAACAGCGTGAAAAGCGTGAAGCGGAAAAAAAATATCAGTTCAATAGTTTTCGAATTCAAGAGGTTACATGAGATCTTCAGGAATTTTCATTTCAGGAAAGTATAATTTTTTCACACTATTCATGTGTTCTAAAAATTTTTAATTGGAAATATTAATGCGATACTAGTTGCAATACTAATGTTACAATTATTTATATTATTTCAAGTTATCAAATTTGCTATTTTGAATATGCTGTTCAAAGATTTTTAGACGATGAAATGTATTAAACAAATTCGTTTGAAGGATTTGTAGTAAACTTACCAAAATTAATCAATCTTTTTCAGGGAAGATTGTTTTTATTAGATACTCGATAAATAGAAATTATTTATATTGTATAAATGCTTGCTGAATTGTTTATGGAATAAATGTTTTCTGAAAAAGGACTATCCATCAGAGCTCCAACATTTCCTTGCGTAAACCGATTAAGGCCCAGACAACGATTAAGTTCCCTTGTTGAGTGAAAACCAAGTTTCTTAATGATAACTGATTTTTATGGCAAAATTCTGATGAAAGTTCTGCTGACAAGTAGACAATTTAGGAAAAATAGGATAAAAAGCAATATTGAGGGAGGGATAAATTTACAGAAAGAGACGCATTATTCGTTTCTCATATTTATTTGTTATTGCATACTGTTTATGTTAGTATATTACTTAGGTATACGTGCCAAGTAGCAACTTAAATGTATGATTGCGTGATTCATCTGTTTGTTCCACCCGTCAAGCGCGCGGATAGGTAGGTAGGTAGGTAATGTAACTTGCTTACTCCACTATATATAGGGTGTATTTATAAGTATAGCATACCTCGGTAGAACGTCATCTTACGAGCTAATCGGTAATAAATAAAAGTTGGGCTCGGGGCCGAGTCTGGGAGGGGCGGGATGGGGAAGGGAGAAATCTGAGGGGGAAACGCGTTTAATAATGGGCTAACGATTTTGCGTTTCTGCGTCCGTGACTAAAACAAATCGCGCGCGAAGCAGCACGTCTTCGCGCGTTTTTCTTTTTTTTTTTTTCTTTTTCTTTTTCGAAGTAAATCGGGAACGAACGTCGTTTCACGAGTCGTCGTCACGGCTACATCTCGCGCGCGTTATCACGCGTTGTTTTATAATCTATCGGTACGGGCGACTTATCCAACAAATTGGGCTACCTACTGAAAAGAAATACTTGCCTGTATGTGCTTTTTCTCAGTTTTTCTTAAAGGCGGAAAGTAAAACGATAGTAACTATATAAAATATTGCCGTTCGCCATTGTCGTCGCACACGACGAGTGCGACGAGCGCGCTTATAATTGATTGTAACGATTCCGCTTGCACTGTCTCGATTGAATCATCCACGACAGGTTTTCAATATTCCGTGCGGCGAATACGAGAAATAAATTCCTAGATCATTAACATAATATAATAATTGTTTACTAAAAAAATACGCATTTTCTCCAATAAACTTTTAAATTATACTCTTAAGAAGATCTATATTAGAAATTTGTCATTTTAAATAAATCTCTTAATTATAATAATAAATAAGACATTTATTAAAGATTTGTCATTTCTAATAAATTTTTAAATCATAATTAACTTAAATATCTTAAACTCTTAAGTAGCTCTAACAGATCTCTCGTATTCATCGTACAAATATTCAGAAAACAGCTTGTATTGCATTAAAAGCAGAATTGCTAAAACGCGCGATCGTAACATGAGACTCTGACGTTTATGATAATACAAGAAAACTTATGTCTGTTCAAAAAATTATGAAAAAAATTCTGGTAGCAGCGAAATACTTCAAAATAAATTTAAATCAATCCGATTCTCTAAATTCTGCAAACGTCGCGCGCTTTCTCTTTGCAACTGAATCGAGGCAATGCCGAAGAGGTCTGAGAGCTCGCCGATCACTCGGGCAATTGTGAAAAAACACTTTCGGAAAAGAAAGAAATCACTTTCCTCTTCGAAAGAAATCCGAGTGCGGCTCGCTCCGTGCCCTCCGACGAGCGGAAGGAAATAAAATCCGGATCTTAGGCTACTTAAAGGGGAATCTCAACGAGAATTCCTCGCGAAATAAATATGTTACATGTTACAATGATAACGATGAACCTTGCCGTACATGCTGCTCGTCCTCTATTTACAGTAAAGACAAACAATCTCGTTCTCTCGGCTTCTTGGAGAGTGTGAATGTACATGTGTGTCGCGTGTCTGTACCCTCTTTGCTGCGTTTCCCTTCGTGTATGTATATGTATGTGTATACAATATGTGTTACTCGGGCTCGTGTGCGATTAAATAACCGGGTTCGGAAAAGTGTGCGATCCTATTGCTCGACTAATAGTTCTCGCGAAATAAAAAAATGCCACATCTAAGTTGTTCCTTAAATGTTAACTATAGTAGAGAAAACGGAAAAACCGCGCGGCGTGTGTATCCTCACGCGGCCCCGACGACGCGCGTCGTGTGGGAGAATCGGACAATCGCACAATCGCGCGGCCCGTGCGATTCCAAATAATTCAGGCGCGATCGCGTCGGCTTGAGCTATTTCACGGGAAACGCCGTCGTCGGCCGCGCGTTCTGTAAACTAGTCGTAAATCGTGTGTACGGAGACTACTTATGCTCTGTTTATAATCGGCTGTCGCTGTTCGCTGTGCAACTCGCTTTCTCGCAGCTTTATTTTTTTTTTTTTCCTTACCACTCAATACCGCGGCAATAACGACGATCAAAGGAAAGATTTTACACGTGCGTGGAACGAAAGCTCTCGCCGATCGATTTCTGCATGCGTGTGATCTGAAACCGCCGGATCGCCTGTCCCGCGTTATCGATAGTCTCACTCTAGATATTTTTAGCTGCTAAATTTTTTTACGTTTTAAAATATATATATCTGTTTAATTTTAATTACTTAATTATACGGACAAAAGTATTATAAAATTTATGAAATTAGATTTCGATTTAGTGCAAAGCCTGCGGCGTGATTTGCTGAAGTGGAAGAAAAGTAAAATGTGCAGTCGGTGCGTCTATCGATAAACGGGATACGCGTCCGCCAGTTGAAACAGAATTGGCTCTAAGGTAGCGCCAGAGTCACGCACGTTTATTCTTTTTTGTCGGCCCGATAAAAATCCTACGAGCTACTTTGTCTTCTCGACTCTAAAGCCATCAGCCTTTAGTTCGCCTAGCGCAAAACTCTGCCCGTGAACTTTTGTTTCGTCCTCGACGACGTTCGGAAAAAAGAACCGCGGCCTCTTGTTTTTTTTTATCTCGCTTCATCTCTCTCACTCTCGCTCTCTCTCTCTTTCTCTCTTTCGCAATAAACGCACTCAGCCTCAGTATAATCCTACAGCGTCAATATATCAATTTTTATTTATATATATTTATATATATATAATATACTTTTTTTCTCATATATATATTCACTTTGTGTTCTATATCAATAATAGCGTATTAGATGCTTTTTTTGTTCACTTACGTCTTAGGTATGTAATATAGGTATTCTTTTTTTCACCATCTGTTCACAGATACATATATGTATATATCAAAATGTGGAAACGAAAGGGTCCTCTCGAAATAGCCGTTCTCCGTTCTGTCGGTCAGCTGTTCCTCTTTCATTTTTTTACGCTCTTTCCCCCTATCTCTAAAGTACGTTCGACTTTATTTGCTTTGCCGGGAAACCAAAAAGGAAAACATCTCGAGAATATGCCATTCAGGGTATTACCTGTGTGGATTGATCCAAAACACAAATTTTGTCGGGTAGTTTGTTGCTTCGGACATTCATTCTGACACGCACACCGAGTTCGTATATACATTGCGTATTCGACATGTAGGACAGTTCGTCGGTTAACCAAGTATAATTAAAAGTTTATCGCGAGTTTGCCATTTTTGAGAAACTTCAAGGAGCGAATATTTTGGCGGGCAATTTGAGAATAATCCAAAAATTTGCACATTGAAAAGGTGAAGATTTGCATATCGACATCAAAGCGTGATATACACACACGTCACAGATTTGATTTATTTAAAGATAAAAATAATCAACAGAAGTATCGATTCAAGGAGAACGGAGCGAGTCGGTATTACGCAACGCATCTACAAACATGATCTCACGTAATAATGCATTCAGCAGAATTTCGAATGACTTTTCTCGTCGCTTAGTCAAGTGGTCACGGTCTACGGGACACTTAAAATTTTTTTTTGGAAGGCACTTACTACTTTTTTCTTTTTATACAATATTTAAATTTTAAACTCTTCCGCATTCGCTCTCTCTTCCCCACGCTCTCGCGACCTCTCTTTCTCTCCTTTCTTTCTCTCTCTCTCTTTCTCTCTCTCTCTCTTTCTCTCTCGCATCTGAATTTTTCGCGACTCGGGCTGCGCGTCTCCACTAAATTTTACCCCGCCGTTCGCGTAACCCTTCTTTATTTTTTGTTTTGCCGCCGCACGTCTCGCGCGAATTTACGTTTGAACACATTATGCCTAAATGGTAAATAGAATTCGCACTTTCCGATTCTCGCCGAAATGAAAAACGTGGTCGATCGAAATATCGCAACGCGTATACTAATAACTCGCCGTTCACATCGCCTCGCGACGCCGTCGTATTTTCGCACAAAAAATCGCTTGTATCAAGAATAACGTATTACATTTTTTTTTTATTTTTGGCATGCCCGATGTTTCGTTTTCTAATCGCCCCGATACGTGCTACGAACGCGCGATCCTCTTTTCCCTTCCCTTCTTCCGTTTTCTTTTTTTTTTTTTATTAGAAATCTCCTGGCTGCATGAGCGTGGCGCGAGAATCAATTTTTTTCCTTCAACGATTTTTTTACCCTCTCTTCCGTAAAGTTTCCCAGACAAACGGATAACACGGATGGCTCATTTCGCCAAAAGCCTCATACGAGCAAAAGCGAAAAGCGATGATCTTTCCCTTTCACCGAAGGCCACTTCGAATTTTTTTTTGTTTACTTTTTACACTTACAAGGAGTCTCTTTCTCTCTCATTCTTTCATACTCTTTCTTTCTCTCACTTTCACACACACATACACGCTCTCTTTCTCTCTCTCTCTTCCGAACCAGCGTGTCGACATTTAGAATCCCCAGAAAATTCGTTTTTGCAACAGATATATTTAGGATTAATATGAAAAATATCCCGCTCATTTATAGTAACGTTGATCAAATAAGAATCTCCATATTAACAGGATTGAAAGGTGATACTTGACGATAATCAAGTATGAAGTTTTAGAACCGAATTTAGCACAGACGATCAGTTACAAAATTCGGCAAATTCTACTTATCCATAATTTTGCTCGGTATTAAAATACTTTACTTTAACTGGTCGGCACGACTCGTTCTTCGATTGTCGAAGGACCCGGGGTCCCTTCGCGGAATCACGCGCGACGTGTAAAATTTTGAAAAATAGCACGATCTTTCAAAAAAAGAGCATGCACCACACTGAGGGCTTTCCCCAGTCCACCCGCTCTGCCATTTATACTATCGCGTTCGCACTCACATTCAGGCTCGCATTCAGGCTCGTATTCAGGTTCGCAATCTCGCACCGATACACGCATTCGTGGTCGCCGAACTCACCGAAATTTCGACACGGTCGTCGTGTCGAGCCACAGTTTCTCGTCCCCTAATCCCTAAACCTTATAATTTTTATACTTGGCATACCCCAAATATGGCAGGAAGGCAATCATTATACTTAATAACGTTACAGCGATCATCTCGGCCTAGAGTGTGCTCGCTTTATAAGCCGTTGAATTTGTTTTCTCCATCTCTAAATACTTTGTCGTACCTTTTTCCCTCTTTCGCTTTTTCTCTCTTTCACTAATTTTTTTTTCTTTTTGCTCGTTTGCTTGCTTGGTAGACAGTCATAATGAATTTTGTACATCTCCCTTACTTATCGAGCTTAGATCGGTGATGTCGCTTACTGCCTGGCGTTAAAAAGATAACGCTCTTGCACAAAGTGTCGCGGACAAAAATTGAGATTTCCCGTTTCATTGTAAGAGAGATTCATAGTAAAATTTACCGCGCGCAAGATGCTCTTGCTTTCATTACTATTAAGATACTTGATGTACTTGGCTTTTCAAAGCAATTTACCTATCCGGAGCGCTTAACTTAAAACCAGATCTATTTTTTAAAAACAACACTTTGTTCTCAAAATAATTTACAGGAATAGAAAAAAATATAGATTTACAAATTCTATAATCTATTACTTTCACAATACTGTTAATAAAGTTTTACTTTCTTAACATAATTCAAAGCGAATTCTTGCGATAACTAAAAATCACAATGTACAAACTGATCCATGACACGTTGTGTAAGGATAGTATAATGTATAAGTCCTGTTCGAGGCGGCTTACTTTCTCGTCGATACTCCGTCTCGAGTAATCCATCATTCGGCAGTAGGCGACTCCTTACGAGTTATTATACATTTGGCATTAAAAGTACAGTTATCGTATATGCGTAGGTATAAATTTCGAGTATGTACCTTGTGTGTGACCGTGTATTTGTGTGTGTATGTATGTACGTCCATACGTGTGTGCTTCGTGTGGAAGTGTGACGTGTAGGTTTTTACCTTTATTACATGTACATAGTCTGTACGACACGACGATGACACGACTATCTAGATTGGAAAAAGGTGGCGCGGCGCGCTCGCGAGGCGCCGGCGACCCAATAGCTATAGTACGTTTGCTAGAAGAAGGTGTTACTCTCTTTTTCGTCTCTCTGCGTTTCTTCTTCCCTGCTGCCGAAGGATCGATCGAACGATCCCTCATCTAGGACGAGCCGCTATCGCTCGATCGTCCTTCCCCGAAGCTGAGCCAGGCGAGAAACTCTCGACGCTCGCTTGTCGTCTCCTTCACACTCTGTGTGTCTCTGTCAATTTTTTTTTATTTCTTTTGATTGTAAGCCTCTCTCTCTCTCTCTCTCTCTCTCTCTCTCTCTCTCTCGAACATCCCTCTAACATACTCGTATGCACAGTACGTCGCGCTCGCGTACAATGTTCAGAATCGCGCGTATGCGGTTATATACTATAAACTGCCGCAAGGAGGTGAGGTGTCGCGAATCAGACGAAGGTCGAATTTCCGCGGGAAGCGTCGAAGCCGACCCTCTTGCCTACCGATCGGTAGGCCTGACAATCTCGAAGAGAGAGGTCCTCGTCAGGATCATCGGCGCTCCTCGTCCTGCCACCTCGGCCTGCGGCGATCCTGCAGAGGCAACGGCGTCGTACCTCCTCCTCGTTTCGCGACAGCCACCGTGGATGGCTTACTATTCGCAGCGTGAATCCGTGAGCGGCTCGAGCTTCACCGGGATCTTGTCCTTGTCCTTGAGACCGTGGGGACTCTTCACCAGGTCGGCGATGTCCTCCTGGAAGAGAGTCTCCGGGCGCGGACTGACGAAGCTCCGCGCCGGCTTGTACGTCATGCCGCTCACGCCGATGCCGACCTCCACGCTGCTGGGTATATGGCCCGCCGGATCCATCAGCGGGCCCAGCGGGCTCGCTAGGGGACTCTCCATCGGGCTCTCGGGCGGGCCGCCCGAGCCTGGGCTCGCCAGGCCGAGATTCAACGGGGAATTGCCGTTGTTGTTGCCACCGGCGCTGCCGGCAAGACTCGCATTACTGCCGCTCGTGTTGTTGTTGTTGTGATGCTGGCTCGCCTGCATTGCCGCCTGCAGGTTCGACGATAGGTTGGTGGACAGGCTCGTCGATAGATTCGTCGCCATCATATCGTGCTGTTGCGAGTGTGCCGCCGCTACCATACTGCACATTTGGTGTCGTAGACCTGGTGGATCATTAGGATGATATAGAGCTTGAAATTTTCATAGGTTTATAATAGCTTCCTTGTCTAAAAATTGACTAGAAGTTGATTTTCTTTAGGATACTCAGAGTCTTCTTCAAAAATTTTTAGAATTCTTCATATATTTGAAAACCTGTAGCGATTAAATGCAAACAGGAATTTGTAGTGATTTGTTTATCCACTTCCGATATATAAAATTCATAGAAATTTGTTTATTTTGCTTAAGATTGATTTGAATCGTAATATTTTCCCCGTGGAATTTTTGAGATGCTAATTCTTGACGTCCAGAACTCTTAAGAAAATAATTTAAGAAAAAAAGAAACTTTTAATCGTTTAGAAACTTTCCAAGTGTGAATTAAAAGAAATAGCCGAAACTTTATAATTTTTAATCTCCATTTTGAATACGATTGCATTTTATATGAAACGAATATCTCAACTTCTCTAAGTAAAGTTACAATTGCTGTTCTTGAAAAAATTCAAGAAAGAGAGAAAAAAGGAGATCGCGCTGTTACCTTGAGCGACCGCTGCGACCGCGGCTGCGGCCGCCGCACCCGGGCTGACCGCACCTTCCGGACCGTTGCAGGCGTAGTTCGCCAGGCTGGGGTACATGGTGGTCGGCTCCTCCTTGACGATGTGGGGTGAGTGCCCGTCGCGGAATACCACCGCGCGAATCACACCGCGGATGTGCTCGTCCGGCCAGACGCCCAGCAGGATCCTCTGCGGTCGTCCTCTCCCCTTCGGGCGCAAATCTACAGGTGGACGGGATGATAGGGGTTGGAGAAAAGGGACGAAGAAGAAAAATACATTTCACTGCAAATTGGTTCTAAGATTGTGCGTCCGCCGTGATTACCCGTCTTTTATACATTTTCCGCGCGCGTGCCTCCGCAATCGCTGATGACTGCGAAATTTCCGGCAGCATTTGAACTGGCATTCGGTATCGAATAAGTATTTCGAAAATACGCGGACAAAATCGCCGACAAGGGGTTTTTAGATTTTATCAATGAATAAATTTCTCGCGCGAAACAAAATGACTCGAACACTAAACCGAAACGCGAGTTAAAGCGGAGATAATTGTTAAGGAAGATTTTACAATTGACCATTAACTGAATAATTGATAAAAGTATGTTTTAACGATGGGATAGGTCAATGTACCGGGTGTGACATGCTAATAAAGCGGTAGATGCGTAGCTAATTGTAAACGTTACAGTCAAGTTCTAGCTCGGCCGTAACGCGCCGATGTAATTGCACGATGTAATTACGGCTTTTACGAGCGTAACTGAGTCTTTAGACTATTCTTCCTCTGACCGGCCGTCGCTTAACTATTTACAATTGGCCACGCGGTCGCGGTCCATCAGGCAAGTTCTCTGCGCAGCTAACTAGGGTCCTGAGAACGCCTTGGGGATGACGATCGAACGTTAAATTCAAGAGTTAGGCGCATGGCGAATTTTAGATTTGTGTTCAAATCCCGAAAGTTTAGATTTATAGAAGAAAATAGGAAAAATGACGAAATCTCTTTTATTCTGGGAAGCGAATATACGTGAATCTTTTTTATTTTATTTTCCAGGCAAAATGTAAATTCGAAAATGTTTCTAAAATGTGCCACTTATAAGTCTCGATATTCTCGACGTTAATAACCCCGCTCGCTGTCTTAAAATCTCGATCTAATGTCCGCATTAATCTCGTCCTTATCATCGAGAAATAATACATTATAATTGAGCAACGGAGGCGTTCTCAGAGGAATACTGAATACTGAAAATGGTAACTAACTCACCGGCCCCGCCGTCGGCGCTAGGACCCAGCATGTTGTGCACGCGATTCGCGTACAGGACGAACGTCGGGTAGGGGATGTCGTATTTTCTGAAAGGCAGAAACGAGATACATACATTAATTCGCAGCTTTCTTTCCTTCATTATATTTCAGCTTACATCGCATTATATTTCTCATTTTCCTTTACGTCATTTTATTTCGTTTAACCTCGTTTTAATATTACTTCGTTTTATCTTTATCCCATTTCATCTCATTTCACTTTAATTTATATTAATTTTACCATACCGATGGGATGAAAGATTCAACCAAACGTATTTGAATGCATAGCGATGGAAATTATGCAATCTCTCGAAATTATGCAACCGCGTGGGGAATACTAGCGATGACACTGGTGCGTTTAACAAAATAATATACGGCACTCCTCGCAAGAAATTCACTAGAAATTCACTCGTCTTATATTTCATCATTACTCGTGCGATTGTTGTTATATTTGATTGTTTTACTTACTCGCAAGCTAAAATATTAACCAAGTTAACGACTTCGATCGCGAAAGACAGATATTCATATCAAATAGAAAATTATAGAGCGTTATTTATAGTAGTGATATTACAGCGGAAAGTATTAGGCGTGTTATCGATCGTCGAATCGATTATCATAAAAATTATCGCGGCTCGTAAAGCCGTGCTTTATCGAGTCGCTTTGTACGCGAATTAAAAGAAATCCCTTTAACGACGAGTCGACATTGTTACGCAAATGTGATACAGACTTTACGACGCCCGCGCAAACGATTTTCAAGCAGCAGCAGCAGCAGCAGCAGCAGCAGCAGTTGCTTTGAGTAGCAGCAGATCAGACGATTATTTAGCATGATTCAGGCGCGGCGATAAGGTATGCCTGATGCAGTAATTTCCAGGAATTTTTCATTGCGTAATAACTCGACTCTATTGTACGCGCCTCGCATCATAAGACATTTATATAACAATATTAACTATTTACTCGCTACATTGCGTGAGTTGCCGCACGGAGGAAACAACGGCGGTATAAACTCGCATAAAGTATTTATCTTTCGCGTATCATTTATTAACGTTGCAAGAACACGCCGACCTGTCGGGGCGAACTCTTGGAATAAATAATTAAAATAACTCTTCATTTTTTTTATATTAACGCATTTCATCGCATTAATGTCGAATGTCGCGCGCACAAGTTTTATGCAACTGCGCGGTGTCTATTATTAATTTTATTATTGGTTCCGTTATACACGCGACGGATATAATATATAAATCGTATACAGAAAATGATTGCAACCGAATTTATTATTTCTGCGTTGGAGGCATTAATACACGTCGGAGGCAATATTTTTTTTTAAATTAACGTGTTTTATACCGGTCAATATATAAATATATTATACGCAATACACGCCGAAAAAGCGCAATTAAATAACATAAATAATTTTTTACAAATCATATTGAAAACGTTCGAGTATTTTTAAAATTAATATGCAGTATCGATTTATATTAATATTACACGGGACACGCGGGCTCTATCCTATTTTCATCGCAGTATTTTTTTTAATAAATCATGTCTCGCAGTCGATTTTTTTCCTCAACAAAAATGTCCAAATATCTCTTATGTTTTAATAATTAACGATCGAAGATCGGCTTTTGCAATCAAAATATTAATTAAACATATTTTTATTTATATTATTATTTTGAATATGAAACAATATATTGAAATTACTAAGCGTGTAAGATTGTTGAGAACGTACCTTGCCGCTTGACTGAGAGAAAGTCCTTCCTTCAGCACGCTAAAGATCGCCTCTGCCATTGTTTCAGGTCGCCAGGACTTGAGGGGTCCGCGTTCCCGGAAGCGCAGATTGTGCACCAGGCTCTGGTTGGTGTTCCAGCACTTCTGCCACATGGACTGCAGTTGATACTGGTAGCTGTCTGCTAGTTAACGCCCCCCGTGAAAAGAAAAAACACAGAAAGGCAGCTATTAGTCAAAGGTGATCAATCAGGTTAGGAGTTGGGGGAGAGGTTTAGGGTGAATAAATATCCTTCTTATTGCATGACTTTTTTATTAATCGACCGTTTATCGCGCGCAAACCCTCGAAAAAAAACCTTCACTCTCGCGCGCGATCGATCGCGCGATCAAAACGAGGGGGAATCGTCTCGATTCCACGATGTGCAATTTTTACGCTGAATCGATACGCGCGGTCTTGATGCACGCAGGTGCATCTACGGTTTATACCTTGAGCGTGGGCGGAGCTGGAAAACGGCGCTTAAGGAAGACAGGTGTGTGTATTTGTATATGCGTGCGCGCGTGTGCACGTGTGTGAACAGGTTGGCGAAGTAAGTCTTAGGAATTACGTCTTTCTAGGTGAAACGCAAATATCGACTATATTGCCGTCGTCATACAATCGTTACAGAGTGTTATAAAATCGTCGCTTAACGAAACAAGCGTATCGCGTATTAGCGTTAACGTGTGTTACGTTAATGTCACTTAACGTTATCTAACATCAACAATTAAACGTGAACAAATGATTATTGCGACGCGAAAACTCTCGAGAGCTACAGTGGATATTCTAAACACATCTTAAAGTAGGAAATCGGAACACTTAAAAATACGTTTCGCATCGGTTTTAATAACGAATATCCTGTATATAATTATCGTTGATTAGCGGAATTTATAATTACATACAAAGTAACTTGAGCTCTTTATTGGTATCGTCGTAAGAAAATAAAATTGAAATTAATCATTTCCAATAAATTCCATTTCACGCTAAACATTTGATTTTTTAAATTACAAGTAGAAGACAAAAAAATTATGCAATTTCAATCACTGTCATTAATTTCTTTAATTTTATGATTGCTTTATTTTAATTTTAATATAATGGCATCGGAATGCCACAAGTTAGGATTCTTGCAATACAGAGTATACGTTACTTTTTTACCACACTCTTGATTTATCACATACTGTCAATGCATTGAGAGTTTCCTCGGTAGAGTATTTTTCAACGTTGCATGCGGACAAATTTGTCAAGAAGATATCTTACGGAATCAATCTAATAAAATTTATGACGTAAAAAGAGCGGTGAAACTAACGAGGTGACGAGCGAAAGAAATGTCCGGCGGCGGCGACGTTTACAGTAACTTCCGTCGCTCGCGTATGGCACGTATGGCCGGCCTCAATTCGCAACGATTATTTAATAGTTAAGTTATTGGCTCTAATTAAGCCTCCTGACCAATTTGACGATTAATACAATTCATTGGAAAACGCGCGCGCGGCTATTCCGTCTATTCTTAGACCCGCATTCTTGCGGCGCATTCAAGCGCTAAATCCTCGTCTCATGTTATACATCGTTCGAATACTCAGGGAGAACTCGCGGTCGAAATTACGCTATATTTGGCGCCGATTACGACGCCGGAGTGCGACGAGAATGCGGATCTCGGAACTTCCGATGTCACGATTAATTTTATATTTGTTTTATCTTGCATTTTATTTTATCTAAAAAGGCACTAAGTACATTTTTCTCGTTTTCGAGCTACGAGCGGAGTTACGATAAAGGCTCTTTGTTCTACGACAGACATCTCTCGGACGATTTTTCATACGGAACTTACAGCTTTTATATCGCGTCCCTCACGGCATTGCGTTCCGTTCGGAATCTAATCTGGCTTCATCGAAGCGCCATAGGGAAATCATCCTTCCTACCGAGAGAACGACTCGCGGATTTCGCGGGATTACACTTTGTGCGCGATGTGATTATCTCCACGCGAGGGTAGCACCATTGTAACGCGACCGGTTTTACGGCCGCTCGCGAGATATCGTCCCTTACTCTCGATATTTTATCGGAGAATGTCGTATACGCCTATTTTAATACCGCTCATTCACACTTAATTTTCTCTCCTCGCACCATCTTTCTCTCTTTCCCGTTCGCAAAAGCACACTTCGCCGCAGTCGGCGTGTCGCACTCTTAGCGGACGCACGATAACGACGGTGTAATGTTACATCGTTCTCGCCAGGATTCAATTAACGCGCCGCTCGTAAATACGCGAGCTGTAAGTCGCCCCCGAGGGGCGACGATCGACGATAATGTGACGCGAGAAGTACGCCAGCGCGTCGCCGAAGAGAGAAGCGCGTCGCTTTCAACGAGCTCGCGAGAACGATGATGTAGAAGACCTCGCGCGACGGGCCACCTTTGGACAATCGATCGATGTATCGCGGAATGTTTAATACAGCGTCGATATATACACGCTATTTTTGCTTTTATCACGACAACATTGGAATGTTTTGGCAATGGAACTTTTCCAACGACTTATCTTAAAATCTGGCTCGTGTCTTTATCGAGCTGCGGGGAGTAAGCGGCATTATATCTTTCTGGGAGACCGATCGACCAACTCTCGACGTTAATTGCCGCGTGTTGATCGATAATTGCTGGATATTAGTCGCTTATTGCCCGCGATACTCGACGCGAGTACACGTCGCAGTCGATAATTGCCGCAAAAAGTCAGCCGTCTAAAGCGTACCCTATTAACGTCGTCCGCCCTGTTCTTCGCTCGCGTAATTGAGTCGTTTTTTTCTCCTCGCCCCTCCCCCTGCGCAACGCGAGTACACCGATGGAAGTATCGCGCTCTCTCAGTCCTGCGACACGCTTCGGCGTGGAAGTAATCTAATATCATTCGTCGCGTCGTCACTCTCAAGTATTATCATTATGCGCTATGGAATGGAAATCATTCACGAACGGAGAACTAAATGCGTAAGGAAGGAACACCTTGTTTTAGCGTGAGATATTTGGAGGCAACGCGATTAAATCATTTTAAATGGCCTACGTATCGAGATACGTACCGCAGCTTGTGATTAAAGCAAATTTGAGTTTAATTGCAAGCAAGGATTATGCGTATTCATAAAAAAAACATGCAAAGTCGCTGTATGTTATTTTTATGAATAAATATAAGCCAAATGATAATCTGCTGTTATCAAGATTTAACACTTAAGTCGCGTGCGGCGCGAATCGTGTTGATATATTTAGATGTAGCTTTTATATATACTTCGCTTGCTTTGCTCCACTTTCATTGCATTTATCTAGGAATATTTCTTCGCGCATACATTACGTTTATATTATTTATGCTCGCCGTTAAATAACCGGCATCGCGTATAGCCGCACGGCTTGCTTAAGTTTTAAATAATGCTCACGATGCACAAGACATTTGTGCAACTTCATTAAATATTATCGCATCGCTAAATCAACTTTCATAAGTATGTGACATACTTCCTTCACCCATTTGCTCGCCACATTCATAAATCATTTTTCTAATCTTCCTCCAACTTTAACTATGCGTTGCCTTAACAAGAGAAGAGATATGTGCGCGTTTCACAAATGCAATTATCCATTAATTGGGTTTTGGAATGTGTGTTAACAAAAATGCGCATATTTTTACGCAGCAAACGCTTCTTGTTTTCTTAATGCTAGAAACAATTATCTTGCTATAATTAATGTCGGTAGCAAAAAAATATGAGTTGAACGTGCGTCACATGGCAACGTTAATAACTTAAACATTTCTTTGCTAATAGTAAAATTCGTAGAAAAAGTACCTAATTGCGACGCCATCGTGAGCAATGATCTCACAATCAGTGGCGATTTGGTCCCGCTGACTCGAGATATACATGGTAGTTGAAAAATATGTACAAAATATATGCGAAAAAATTTGCATATCTCGGTCTTGTATTAACATTATGTGGAAGACGGAGATGCATGGAAGGCACTAAATTCATTACACGCTAGATTATAATTACGAGTACGATTTAGGAGAACGCGATCCGCAGACCTCCCGAAATTAGTGACACGTTTGATCAGATTCTGCAACACTGTTTCCTTCTCAATTCGCATGAATTAAATTGTTAAAAATTATTTATTACCATAATTATGGTAATTAATGTAAAAATAAATAAACATACGATATACTTTGAAGTCATACAAATTAATTATGCTTCTAATTCGTGTTTATTAAATTACTAGAATTTCAATAATTAATAAAAGCTTTACATTTCATATATTACCGCTTGATTTTGCTTCGATCGGAAATATTTTCCACGTGCCTTTTTGGCGAGTCGAGTTATTAACAAATAAATGAATTAGTTCTCTTATTATTGCAATGTATCGTAGAAATTCTATTACTACAGAAGCGTCGGGCACCGAGGAAAAAAAAAAAAAAGATCGAGTAACATTGCCACGGGGGAGTAAAGCGCGCTAATCGCCGTTGATGCAATCGATTCTGACGGATATTAAATTTAATCGAACGTAGACATTTTTTGCCCATTAAAGTCCCCCGATTTTACCGCGTTATTATTTCGCACGATTGGTCGCGTACGCGACGCAACGCGGCGTTCGATTTTCAATTAGCAGGCAAATTCTTCCGGCGACCCTGCTTGTGCAGCGATTTTCCGCGTTGAAGTCTACGGATTGCGCGATTCTGTCGATTCCGCGCGCATGCTCTGGACGAATTGTACAAGAGGAGTGGAGTAGAAAAAAAAAAAAAAAAAAGAATGGAAAGAAACAGTGATCAGAAATGTTCAAACGTGTCGCTCGCACAATATAGAAGATATCTTTCAAAATTTCGTCGAGTTAGGAGACCGCAGTTCTTCCCAAAAACTTGGAATATTATTGAAAATATTTTTTGGAAAAGCTTGAAAATCCATTTCAATAATATTCCACGATGAGCAAATCAGTGATATTAAAATCGTTGCATCGTTATCCCGTTTGGACTGACGCTTCCGGTTTTGAAAGAGATGTCCTCGCTTAGATACGCTTTGCTACGCGACGCAACATGATTATTCTTTTCTAATTTTACAATTTGTCCCTTGAAGAGTAGATATTTGCGACAATTTTGAAAAAAAAGGCATTGTATTTAATTTCGGGATGACGGAATGCGTTAGTCAGCAGTGACCTCTCTCAGAACGCGCCCTTAACTGCGCCACCGCTTCTTGCAGTCCGAGAATGCGAGTGTATCTTGTCGTCAAAAAAGTCAATAAAGGTTGCATAGCGAGTCACGCCGTGACGTCAGCATGCCGCCTCGCGAATCCGGCTTATTATATTCTCTTTGCTTTAATGTTGTGCGAACGAACTCGTTGTCGCCGACATTAAATTTTCCGCATTTTTCCTCTCCTGTCCGCGAGGTAAAAGGATCGCTGTCGCATTTCCGGCTGGCGATTTTCGCAGTCGTGGCGATTGAGAGACAGGGAGAGAGACGTGGCGAAATCTCAGTTCGGATTACATTCGCGATTACGTAAAAATTACATCATCAAAAAGATCGAGTATTTATTATTCTGTCGGATCGGATAAAGAGTGGAAGTAAATGTCTACTAATTTATGTGTGATCTCGTAAATAGAGAGACAGTTCGATCGAGCGAATGCTATATTATGCATGCTGTGATAAATAATTATTGCATAAGTTTCTTATGTCTTTTTACAGAATGTAATAAAACACATGAGTCATCGCGTTTATATTCTTCAACGAAACGTTTTAAAGCCACGTCTCTCCGCGATCTCGATCTTCGGCAGCGGTTAAGAGGAGTCGGCTCCGTTCTCATGCTCATCATTAAAATAAAGCGAAACTATCGAATGTTTTTTGCAGAAGGCCCACCACCAACGGAAGCCCGACAACCCGGTGAAAGTAAAGTTGAGATCGCGCTTCCGTTTGAGCTGTTCGACAAAATTCAGTATTGCATTCAGGGACTTCTTCGTGCGCCGATTGTACGGGCTGACGCTGATGTCACAGCAAAACTCGAGCACGGCCGATTCCTCGTCCGGATGGAGGCCGGCCTCCTCGAGGATCATCATTCTCTTGGACTTGCCGAGGATGTTGTCGTAGAGGGTGCCTTTTGGGATGCCGTATTTGGTCGCCGCCTGGGTGAAGCGCATCTTCTGGCTCACCACGGCCTCGATCGCCTCCTGGAGATCGTGCCGCGTCCACGTGGGTGCCTTCAGCTTCAGCAGGTTCGTATAGTCAGCTAAAAAATAGTCAGCGTTTTCTTTTCGACCTCTCTCGCCGCGTGTCTCGACTTTTTTTGTGTTTCGCGCTGAGAACCGCGGAAAGAAGCCGCACCTAGAGAGAAGATCGGCGGCGCATGAAACGCGCCTTCGTGTGCCTTGACAAAGCACTTTCTCCCTTTATATCACTCTCACTCTCGTTTGCGTCATTCTATATTCTCTCTGGATATTTTCAAAACACCCAATAGAAGACAGGTGAAGATAGTTGGTCGAAAAAATTTGAAAAATGAAAAATAAGCATGTTATTTGAGATTGTGTTGAGGATCTTTCAAAATGGACGTATATTATTAAAAACTTAATAAAATAAAATAGGAAGTCAAAGCGAATAAGAAAATAAAAATTGAAGAATAATGTTTTGCGACGGATAAGTTTTAGGGAGATAATGTCGAAGAAAAAACGAGAGAAACATTGGCATCTTGCGCAGAGAGCAAGTGCCAGATTATTAATTAGAGGAGATATAGCAAATTATGTTAAGAAATATATTGTTACTTTATGTAAATAACATAATTTGTGTGCTAATGAAAAAGAAAATGAAACTTGGGAGGCGGCAATTTCGAATAATAATATATCAAACCAGGTACAAATTATGAGACTTTCAGGATTTATTTATCCTGGACACAAGCGATCGGGGAATAACTTATTAGTCATAAAACGGGAAGGTGACAGCAGCGAATAAGAGGAGTATAGTGGAATGCGATGCTGAGATAGATTTTTGTTTTCGACGATCCTTGCGAACTGATTGCGCATTCTGCTTCGCGTTAAGAGATGTTGATTTCGATTCGACCGTCATATTTTACGTCGTCGATATTAAACCATAATTATCCCGGCCTGTTATAATTATACTGTAATTATCCCTTTAGTCGTGCGCGGTTCGCTGCGTAACTCGAAGCGAAAGGGCCGACGGGAAGACGAAGGTAGGGAGAAAGGGAGAAGCGGGAACGGCCACTGTGTGGTCCACAGAGCGCGTCACACCCACGCGTGTTAGCAGCAGTTAACGTCACTCACGTCGGCCATGCGATTTATGCGGTGTCGCGGCGCCGCGCTGGCCGCGCTGATTTCTGGTCCGCGAATTGCGCTCAATTATGCAAGAAGAAATTAACTCGAGAACCGAAGAAGCGACGTCGAACGATACGATCGGCGAAACCGGTTTTACTACGGCAAACTCAATTTTTATCCTTCTTTTGGTGGAATGACAATCTTCGTCAGAATTTTCATTTGAATTTTACAAATTAATGAAACAATATTCCGACCAATTCCAACGATTCCGGGGCTTCCTGTGTGAATGGATATTTTAAGTACTATCGCTGAAATTGTTTAATATACATGTCTCGCCGCGAAAGAAATGGAAAAACCGAAAAATCGGAAGTTGTCTTCATTTTGCATAACAATTCCATTGCATTGAAATATGAATAATTTCGTTTCGCGCGCGAATCGATCGTCCCGCAACCGCCGGGAACGATCGTTGCTGAACTAAAAAAAAAAAAAAAAAAAAAAAAAGAGAGAAAAATGCTATATGTAATGTCGTGTGTAATGGCGTCATAGCTAAATCCGGACTGGAATAATCGCGTCGAATAATATTATCATACAATGGCGTTTTGTCGGGCGTGTAACCTGCAGTTTTGCGCGGGGCATTTTCTCTCGGATTGACAAATCGTCAAGCGGACAATCACGCTTAGGTAATCGCCTCGTCCTCAAAAGGCGCGCGCAAATGAAGTATTAATCTGATTACCGGTTTGCTTGGTCAAAGTATCAGGAGAGATTTTTCATCATTTCAGTCTATAGCGATAAATTATGATTCTCTTGTCTGATAAAAATTCTCGTCTGAAAACTTTAGACGTTTACATATAAGATGCGTCGGTAAGAGCGCACTTTCTTTCAATTACAAATCCTTCGGCGAAGTGAATTTAAAGTGAATTTTATTCTAACGAGAATTATACACGAACACGGTTTTTTAATTTCCAAGATTTTGAATTACTAATTTTCACGGCGCGGGCGGAGAGCTGGAAGCTGGAAGGCCGATGTTCGTTTCGAGAAACGCTCTCGCGGACGAGAAAAGCGCGGAATAAATAAACGCGATCGTTAAGAGAAGCAAACAGCCGACGGCGGTCGCGTCTCATGGGAAGTCAAGGAGTAATCGAAGAAAATGATTTAAGCGAGTCGAGGGGAGAGCGCACGCCCACGCGTGCGTACGGGACACACGCATGAACACGCACGCGTGTATGCACGCGCGGCACCCGGGGATCAATTCGAGACGCGTATTGCAGCCGTTTATGCGCGTTTATGCGTATTTACGTTCCCGGTCGAGCGTGCTGCAGCGAATCAGGGATCGAAGTCGGGGAATACGACTGGGAAAATTGCGTTTGACGCACTTTTGCACCGATTGAAATTCCCGTAGTAATGCAAATCCCGTTGCGTTAACAGCGCGACGACGCGTTTGTTGAAAATATATACCAATTTTTCCTTCGAAACTGCCTGGCGCGCGACTCACGAATTTTTATGAAGTTCGATAATATATGCTTATGCAAATTATGTTTACGTCAATTGGCGAGTATTCGCGCGGCTACCGGCGCTCCTCATAGAACAAAAACACGCAATTATACGGACTACAAATAGCTTCCCGTGTCTCTCGAATATACTGACGCGCATTTAAAAGCGCGAATGTTTATTGTTGCATTTAAAACAATGTTTATCTTTGGATTCGCGAGTTAATATATTAGTCGAAATTGAGCGGTCTTTTTTTTCTCTCTCCTTCCGTGTGCGGTATTTTTACGCGTGTGCGATGGTCGCGCATGCAAGAGCCCGCGGTCGCCGGTGCGTAAGAGTTACAGCGAGTCTCGCACGCTAGGCATTGCGAATCGCGGGCGTGTTATCGGAGCTATTAAGCCGGCGTCGACTACTCGGTCGTCTATCTAAATTGCTTTCTATATTAAAGCAAAACGCATTCCTGCGCTTTATTATTGCCGGGATAATGACGCGGACCGCGCTCGCCCGCTTCCCTTCGCCGTTTATTGCTGCTCGGCCACCACCTTCGGCTCTGTATCTTGACCTCTCACTGCAGTCTCCCGTTGCCACCTCCCGTGGTCGTCAACGACGTCGTTGTAGGTAACGGCTATGTTTCCGGAATCTTATCGTTCGTATAAGTAACGCCCGAGGAGGAAGAACAGGCAGCAATGAGATATCGATCATAGGGGAACAGCGACAGATGTTCCACCCTTAAAGATGGAAGATCTGACGTGAAAATTAACGACGAGTCCGCGTTTACTACGAACAGGGCTCGTCGTGTTCGAAGTTGTGCGATTCAATGAACGGAATAACGTGACCGTGAACTTGGATCGGTCGACAACCCTCGAGGGATGTTTGAGGGGAGGAAAGCTTCTCTCGAACTCGGAAGGGATGATCGGTCGTTCCGCCGCTACTTACTACGGAAACCGATCGGGCGACAGATATAGCGGCGGATAATGTGACAGATACACATAGAAGGGAAATGTCAAGTCTTTAAACATGTTGCGGAACAAATTGTACAGGGCGTCTCGGATTTACTGTACTTTTTTTCAACGATAAATGTTATGTATGTATAAATCATAGAAAAACAATTATTCAATGAAATGTGATAATAGCGAATAGCAAATAATTAAACATTACTGCACGTTCAATAATTTCGATTATCGATTTCCAAATATATTTTATCAGGATATCTAAATATTTTGAAGTTAAATATTTAAATAATTGTAGTGTCAGTTTTATTTTCATAATTTTGATCTTAGTTTTTTTTACGTCTATCGATGAAAGCAAGCGCAGTTGCCGCGAGAACACCCTGTGTATAGAAATAGACCAGACATTGCGCGGCTGTGTGTGCACTCTAACGTGGAGGCCTCCACGTACGTCCGTGTCGAGAGGGCGATTATCCTGAAACGTATCGAAACGAGACGAAGGGGAGAAAAACGAAAACGGGACTCACCTGCTATACTGGAGGTGGAGGCGCCGAGCCAAGCGTGGGACGACTCCAACAACTTGGCCTGAAACAGAAAAGTTCGGTCGGTCAGACGTCAGCGTGCTGGAACGGCGATTAGTGGCGATTTTCCCAGCGGCCGGTTGGGAAAACGACTTAATCCCTTATCCGGGCAATCTCTTTTTCTAACCGAAAGCAAAACGAGCTTCATTGAGATAATTATTTAATCGAAAATCGCTCAAGAGAAAGAGGGAGAAAGTTAAAGTATTTTAATCTCCGCTGGCGCTTAGCGTCGCAAAACACGAGTTACTTTGAATAGTTAATTATAAATTACATAATAAATATGTTAATCCTTATTTAAAAACTAGCTTCGAAGAAATGTTTTAATTATCACTAAACTCGAGCGATTCATTATATTTTTAGTTTAGTTAACAATTTAAAAGAATGAAGACTCAATGTCTAGAAATAGTCAAATGTGAATGAAAAAAATATAGTCAACAAAATCTAAAGTGATTTGATAGTTGAAACATTTCCTAGAACATGACTTAGTTTTTAAATAAAAATATAAACATTTCATTAGAGACAAAATAAATATAATAATATAGCTCAGCTTCTTGAAAAATAAAAATTTTATAGCAATTTGCGCTCAATTGAGATTCGGCGCATTTTTGCCGCGCAACACGGATCAACACAAGTTCGTGAAAATTTCTCCGAAGGGAAAAACTGTGCACATCGGAAACGCAAGGTAATCGAAGCTATTCACCTCAGCCGACAACTTTGCTAATATGCGAGGCTTTCGAAAGGGGTTTGCGAGACGCCGAAAGCGCAAGACACACGCAAAGTTGGCTCATTTGAAAAGTTTCACGCCCTCCCCGTCTACACCCACCTTTCGGATTTTGCGATTTCCGCAATATCGCGGACAAGCGTACGCCGCTACGCTTTTCGTGTACGCTACACTTCCGGCTGGGCACTCGCCCGGACTTTTCAAATCAATTTTTAAGGGTCGCTCGATGCGCTCCGATCGCCGCACAAATCCCTTCCGCTCCGTTTCTTCCATTTTTTCCTCCTGTTTTTTTTTTGTTTTCCACGCGTTTACACTCGCGTCGAGAAAAGTTTCGTAGATTCGCGAGCTCCGCTCGCGGAGCTTGAATGCCGTTTCTGTTTGAAGAATACTCGTGCGGGGGTGTTCGCACTATCATCCACCTACTAGAAGTGTATTTTTTATTCGTGAGCATCGAGATTCCAATGTTCATCCGCGCTCGAATTCACTTGCCGCGTCTATTATAAAACTTATAAACGGATTGAAACTATCGGCGTATCAACAATTTATGTTAAACGCCAAGGCGCATAAAAGACGACTTTCACTGTTCTTCGCGAGGTTCCCGGATGTGCGGGGACGTTACTCCGCACAAAAAGCACAAAAAAGAGAATTGTTTATATCGCAGGAAATCCAAATCGTTCAAATCCATTAAAATGCACCCTTTTCGTCGTTACCGTCGCGTCGTCGTTACCGTGAATCGTTTTTTGGGGTTTCTCGCGGTCATCAGGACACGGCGCAAGGCGCCGTAAGGTGAGGGGGAGGGGTGTTCACCACGAAGAGGAAGGCGGTGGGCGACGGGTGCAGCGAAATAACGTCTCCGTCGCGTCGTGACACGAGGGGGATGGCACCGAGGCTGGCAATTTCGCGAAATAGCCCCGCGTCAATAGACGTGCACACGCATCTCTCGGCTAAACCACACAAAGAATTATTGAGCAGCCCGCTCGCTGTTTCCGACGAGGCTCGCGCTCGTGCCGTAGGAGGACGCATAAGTGAGACCAAGAGAGCGAGAGGGAAGCAGTGCGGGAAAAAGCGTGGGCGGGCGGGAGGGGAGTGGGAGAGAGACTGAGCCTGCTCTGCAGTTGTAACTTGGACGCGCAAGTAGTATATCGTGGCGCGTGCATTTTTCATTGTCTCGTGTCCCCCCCCTCTCTCCTCCCCCGAACCTCCGCTCTACACTCTGCGGTGCAGCTCGCGGAATACGCCGAGTCGAGTGCATACGCGACGTGCCGGTTGACGTGTGCATTGACGAGAAAATTGCGAGCGTCCCTATACTATATCGCGGTCGCCCACCCCCCGGCCGCGCGCTCTCCTTCCCTCTCTCCCTCTCTTTCCGCATTTTTCCCCTATCTCTCTTTCTTTGTCTCCCCCTATTCTTTTTTTCAGGCCGTCCCGTCGTTCTTACGTTGCACTCGGAATGCGACGCCTGTTCGACCGCTTCTCTCGCGGATAATCCCGTTCGACGGACTTTCGCGGCGTCGCGAAAAGAATGCGACGCGAATGGGGTTTGTTCGCGTATATTTTTGCAATGAAAGAATTGCTTATTACGCAGACGAGAGTAATCAGAAGCATATGCCAATAAGAATCACATTTTTCTCCTCCTCGTAGCTGGGAATAATGTCTCCAAGACTATTCAAATTATGTCTAAAGCATTTTTTTTATATACACAACGAGAGAAAGTAATTAAATGTTCTATTTCGAGTGGCTCATTCCATAAAATCACGCGTTTTAATTTCGTGGCAAGTTTTCGACTGACCACCGTTATTACAGGATTATACATTTTTTGCCTTCTTGTGACGATGCTTAAGAACTTCAGCAAGTAGGAAATCGCCTTCGGAAGAGTGAGTCGCGCGCGAGGAGGGTACAGAGCGGCGATGGCGGCGTCTCGACGGCGCACAGAGACGGCGTCATTCAGCAGCAGTCTGCATCCCAATTTGTTTCGACATGCAGTAGTACAGTCGTGTACAGTCCGGCCAGTTTCTGTATGATGCATGCCGCTAATGGAAATGAGGCTTCTCTCTTTCTCTCCCTCTCTCTCTCCTCCTCCATTTCCCTCGTCTCTCTTCTCTCTCTCTCATTCCGATACATCCGTCTTCATCATTCTCTCCGTCTTCCCCTTTCATCCCCGACCGACCGACGGGAAGACACGAGCCACCCTGGCCGCGGCACCGAGAGAAGGTTCGTGAATTAAATATCACACCGGGCTCGTGCGCGATTTTACCCCGCTTGTGAATCCTCCCTCCCCGTTCTTCTCTCGCGCTCTCATTCTGTTGCTCTTTGCCTCTCTTCAGCATCGCATGCACCCACTATTAACCGCCTTCAAATTACCGGACTGACCGCCTTGAATTTTTCACGAACACCGGTGCCGCCGTTGCGGTGCTGCTCCTCCTTCATCGCGTTGGGATGCGGCCGAGAATTCCGAAAGCTGTTAAGGATGTTTCCGAAATACAGTACGCGGATAACCGTCGATGCGTCTAAACGGACAATTTATGGCTTTATACAACATTAAAAGACGAAATTATGTTAATCACTGCAATATTTTAGAAAATGATAAGCAAAAAAAAATAGCTAAATAATGACGTGTTAATAGAGCGATTAACTGTCGCAACGCAACGTTTTCGAAAATCGTGCGCGCGAATCCACTTGACGACTCTTGGGATTCGTTCACGGGATTAGACGATGACGACGGCGACCGCCCGACACCTCGGCGTCGGGAATAAAATATCCGGGCTCTCGGGATATCGCCGGCGTGAAGAAAACTTGGGCTATTTTCCAGCGAAACAAGTTACCGGAAAGTTTCGGTCGCGCTGAACGAAAGTTCGCCTTCTTCGGGCTCGGATAGAGATTCGCTTCTCGTCTCTTCGCGTTCGAGATCCGGCGACAGCACGGGCGAGCCCTCACCTCGGTAGCGTCGCGACGCCTCGCCTAGGGTATCGGGATAAAATAAACGCGGTATACACGGGAAATTACACGTTACATCGAAGTTTCACGGGCATGCGAGAAGATGGAAACGGAAACTCGATCTGGAGGAGAAAACTTCCTTGCGAGAAAAGTGCGAGCGCTATTACTCGCCATTGTAATTTTTATAGTCACCTTTAATCTTTTTCGGACCGGCAAACTTCAATTGAAGTGACGAAAGTCATACGTGCGCCTCACGCGAGCACGATATTTGTGCGCGATTTAGGTACGATCGATAATTTTTCTTCAACTTTCCTCGGCATTGAATTAAAAAAAGTAATATTATTTTGCGAAACCGTACTTTTGCGTCTGAATTACTATACGTGTGAAATAATATATGCGACATCAAATTAATTTTGCAACATAATCGCTAAAGGCCGGTGACAGTACTATTACTACATTATTATATTACTATGATATGCACTATGATTTCGCAGAAGATTAACTACGTTATCGATCCCCTGTCATTCTACATGTAGTTGTTGTTTTTTTCTAATATTAATGATGTAATATGGAATATCTCTGATAACATAACTACGATAATTCGGAATTAAACGCATATTTCATTTGGGCATAACTTCTGATTTCGTGATTCGAGCGAGGAGAGTACAATCGCGCACACCGCGCCGCACAAAGAAATATCGCGAGCGGCATTATTAATGTTAGTATTAAATGTTTATTATCACTTCGTTATTTCCGACGAAAAATAATTAGCGTCGTGTCGCGGGGCGCTGAGCTCCCGATTTGCGCGTCGATACCCAATGCTTTATTGCATTTGTGCTTCTTTCGTCGAGAGAGAGATACGTCCAAAACGCTTTTCGCCGAGCACGTTCTGGAAAATATGTAAATAAACATTGATACAGCCGATTTATCTAATTTGGACGAAATTACGTTCGAAATGATATTCTGACTGCAGTAATCAACCATTTTATATTGAAGATACGTAAAATCAACATATGTCATTATGATAATAATGAAGATAAATAATATGAAAAATTGCAAAATCGTTGTATTGTCGACTGCGTGTAAGCTCATTTGAATTGGGGAAAGGTCGCGATAAATAAAATAAAATAAAATAAAATAAACAAAATAAAATCCATTAAATCATCGCATGCAAAATGTCCTTTTTATATCAACGATTTTTCAGATAAGAGATAAAATATATATGCAAAAGAGATAAAATATATATGCGGTCGGAAAAATTCAATAATACTCTTCATGTTTTTCACGATGAGAAGTTAATTTCACATCATTTTGATAAAAAATGCATGGAGTTTATCATTATAAATAAATATTAATAAAAATTGCGGAGGTATTGCGCCTGTGTCGATCGCGTGATGAATTTGACAGCGCCAATTTGATTACTCGGTGATTGAAACGTTGACAAAGGGACGCAATTAACGATCGCGACGGACGCCGCGAGTCAGCGGCGGGAAGAAACGAAGGCGCAGGAAAGTACGTTCTCGCCGACAGGATTTACAGCCGAGCGGGGAAGGAGACAGCGGGGGCGACGGGGGAGTCGTCGTTACCCGGGGGCTAATTCCTGCAAATATTTGCCGGGCAAGGATATAGGCGTGGGCGAGACGCGAGACGGGAAAGGGTGTGGAAGGCGGGCGCGCGAGATATAGGCGCAGGATTTCAGTCAACAGACGACAGGACGAGAACGAGGACGAGGACGACGACGATGAGTTGCTACCGACGCCGCCGCTGCCGCCGCCGCCACCGCCGCCGCCGCCGCTGACGACGACGCAACGACGACGACTACGACGACGACGACGACGACGCTACCGACCGACGTCGTCGGCCGCGACGGCGGAATGCGGCGCCACGGCGAATTTCTAATCAGATTAGCGCGGATTAGCAAAGTTCGTTTGTTCTAATGAAATTCGTCTAAATTAACGTCGAGTGGAGAAAGAGAGAGAGAGGGTGGGGGAGGGGGCTGAGGGTGGTCGCGACTCTGTCTCCCTGTGTGCCTCCGTCCATAGGCGCCGAACTTTCGAAATTTCATAGACGCTTCATCGTTCGGATGATGAAGCTCTTCCATCTGTCAAATAATTTCTTGCCGGAGTAATTCTGAAGGAATCTAGCAGTAAGAATGCTGTTACGATATATTCTTTCTATTTTACTATGCGTTAATAATCAGCTCATTTGTTATCTTTTTTTTTACAACATTAATTGCTCATCTTGAAAAAAAAATTGTATTATTCAGATTTATAAATAATTATTCGAATGTGATTTTATGTAAATAAACTTTTTGAATGAATTTTTGATAAAATATGGAATTGATTAAATTGGAATAACTAATTAATGTTGTAATATATAAATAAAAAATATAAAAAAAACTGTACGGCAATGTTTTTCGAAATGACGACGCAGTTATAATACTAAATCATTTTTTAACGTAAAATACACATATATTTCATAATAGTTCGGCGCCCCTGTCTCTTCTTCATCTCTTTTTCGCTCCTTCTCTCGCTTCCATCGGTGAGGAGCTTTTAGCCATGTGTCACCGCCGAATTACGAGCTCCGGTTGATCCTTTTTCCGCGTCGAGTCCTTGCGGCGAGTCCGATAAACCGAACGGGACACACGAAGAGAGCGGAACGAGCACGCTTTCTTTGATTTCACGATAATCACATTTGTCCGGGCGATCTCTCGATGTCATTGTACTAACTAATTCGATGTCTTTCATGTTCGGTTGGGAAAGAAAGGAAAGGAAAAAAATAATAATGGACCGCGCGCGGGAATAAAGTAATAAATCGCGCAGATACATTATCCACCGCAGCCGCCGCCGGGAATTCCCCGATCTCCGCTATCATTGTATTATACTAACTAATTCAATGCTTTTATCCTCGTCCAGAAAATAATAATCGACTACGTCAGAAATAAAGAAATAAATTATACGAGTACACGTGATATATTTATATTATACGGCGCAAAATATGTTTTACTGATCTCGCTTGCATTAATTAATTCAATGCTTTCGGCTTTACTTCCAAAAAAATTACTTCATACGCGCGCGATGCATTGAAGATATGCTCATATTTATTCTATACAATTCATTGTTATACATTAAATTGAAATTCACATTTCCATTGTCCTTTAAAAAGTAACTAATGCACAGCGTACCCGAAATAAAAACATCTCATTTGGTTGACTCGGAGATGAGAGGAGTGGTGGTGAATCGCGCGTGTCTTCTGTTCGATGTAATCTTGCGAAATGCGCGTTATGTGTAAAACGGGATACCGCGAGAGCAAAAAGGAAGGCACGAATATACGGTGAAATTGCGCGAAAACGAAAGAGGAGGAGGGAGGTGGGATTGGTGAACCGGATGCTGTACCACCACATGTGTTAATTGTCGTACAAACGCGCAGCAGCTCTCTTTCTCTCACAAAAACACGCGCCGCGAGAAAGATACGCGTGCGAGGGTGCAACGTGGTGGATGCACGCGTGTTTTCGCACGTTTGCAACGCGCAGGACTAAATTTCACAGTCAGAAAGCGCTTGCAAAATACTCTGTTTCTCTTATTAGAAAAATCTTATTATTAAAACGATATATTAAAACTTTTAATTTTTTGAAGAAAAATAATAGAATTTATAAGAATATTATTGTATAACGTAATTGGATTTTTATTTGAATATTAAACATCTTTGTGATTACGTCACAAATTAAAATCTTATTAAAGTCTGTCTGAAACCAAGTTGGAAATTAAGATTAAGATTTCTATGTGCGTGGTTTTTCAATCGTTTATAAACTCGATAACCATCGGTATTCTGAAGCTAAAAGGATTTTCATTAATTCGATTTATTTTAGCTTTTATTATCCGTAATTCAAAACGGATGATATTTAGGACATATATGTATAAAATATACAAGTTGTGTCAAATGTCAGATATATGCGAATTTTTTACTTTGAGATGACCTCTTTCCGATCCAAGTTTAAACGCGTCTCGAAGCCGCGCGCGCGTAGCCTGATCGACAATCCGCGTTGATATTTTATTCAACGATCTCTGATGTTTAAACTATCGTACTGACACCACGGACACACACGTGCGGAAAACAGGCGTACACGCACGCGTGAGCACACTAGTATCCACTCTCGTGCAAAGCAGCGGCAGGCACGAACCCTTCCTCGCGCTCGAATAAATAGATTTATTTATTTACGATAAATTGATGCCGACCACTCTCACATTGCCAAAAGAGAGAGAGAGAGAGAGACAGATCGAGAGAGAGAGAGAGATGGGTTGTAGGCGCGAGAGCGAGAGCGAAATATTTATTTAGAGTGTGGGGAAACTAGCGATGGCACTGATACCCACACGTGTGGAGTTTCAAATACTCGTGTTACTTGTTTGGAGCTTTCAAAAACGAAATATTCTTGAGCAATCAAAAATCAACAAAGAGAAAAGTCTTGAAGAAATAAATAACACGAAAAATAGATAAAACAGAATTTTGTTTTATAATTTTATATTATATTTAATTCTAAACAGCATTTAGTAATATAAATCTAAATAAACATTTTTCTCTTGATTCAATTTCAACGTGCGATTATTATAAAAAAATTGAACGATTTAAGAAGTTAAGAAAATGCGGAAAATAAAAGGACTCAAATATTCGATTAAGATTGATACTAGATCGACCGGGAAATCCCTGAAAAAAATGTTCTGCTATTTCAGAACACTCGGTGTAAAAAAATACCCGGACATTCGTTTGGATAACCGTTAATATCTGGAGCACGGTATTGATACCTTTGGGAAAAGCGCTCGTGCTCAGTTTGTTCGAAACTCGCAGGCAGGTGTTGCTCCGAGATGTTGCCATCGCTGGAATTGTAATTCGCGCGCGCGAATCGGATTGTTTCGCATTTACATAGCCGGAGTTGTCTGTTGACGCGTTCCGTTATTGGCCAGCGTCATTATCGCTTAACGAATCGTCCAACGCGGCCGGTCGACGACGCTTTTCGGCATCCGGCTTTATTTGCGCTCTCGTTGCGTCCATATGTATTGGTAGTTAGGGACACTCGCGATACTTGCACGATGTTATCGAATATGCATTATTGACAGAATCGGCACGTCGAATACATTATGAGTCATTACATGCGAAAAATAATTGTTTTTCAGAGCGGAAAAATTGATCTCAACCAATTTTAATTATTTTTAATACGTTATAATTAAAAAAAAAATTCAAACTAAATTTTATAATCAAGAAAATTGTGATACTGCTATATTTTTGGAGGTATTTTCTTTTAAAAATTAATTTCGACGGCGGCAAAATCACTTTTTTTTTTAATTCGTATATATTTATAAAACCGCAACAAAAAACTTCTCGTTTAATGCTTTCGCAATGAATTAAAATTTTACAACAAAAACCTATGAGAATAATTAATTCACAATTTTATAAATAACCTACATGCATAAAGTATATTTAAAAAAATTGTTTTGATTGCAGAAATCGGAAAGATTCGGTATGTCAAAGTTATGCAAATTCACGAATCGTCTTGTCTATACTAGTCTGTGTAATACTTCTTTTGCACTTGCCCTTTGAGAGTTTTCTGCAGAAGGCTAAGTGTTTTTCTCTCTCTCTCTTTCTCCCTTCCAGCTTTTCCTGGCGTGCTTTTTCGGTCTTGTTACAGTTTTCCCGATGCCACAGGTAGTCACATAGCTATAGAAATGCCGTGCACCAACGCGCGCGGGAGTGTGCGTGAGTCGGTTTATAATACGTCGTTATTGAAACGGTAAATTATGTATTAACACAATAACAATAACACTGTTAATAATAATGATCAACTAATGGAAGAGAAAAGAGTTCGATGAAAAAGTACTGTTTTATTAACTAAAGTTACATGGAATAATGTGGAATTTTTCATTAATATTGAGTATAAATTTTATAATGCATTTCTTGAGTAACAGTAATGGTAATGAAACTTTAAATTTTAATTGGTTATTAAAAAAATCGTTTTTAATTTACTTCTACAATGTAGAAATTATGAGAACATGACGGTGCGGAATAAGTATCATTATCATAGAATTATTGCTGAATAATTATCAAGTACAATAATTAGAATGAATTAGATCCTTTGCATTCTTTGTATTCCGTTCTGACGGAAGTCTAAACATTAATGCAAGAAATTAGAATTATTCTCACATTTCCGTCACGATAATGATCTAATGTTTCTCCCGTGATCTGTTACGTTAAATTGCTAAATACTAAATTAATCCATTATCACGAGGACAGATCGTGAGTACATTTAATATAAAGCGCAAGTGATGCAAATGTGACGGTGTAGAAAAATTATTACGTTCTTACGAAGACTAAATTAAATACTTTTTTGTTGCGCCGACTAAAATCTAGAGTTAGAGTTCATCATAATTATTTTTATAATACTTTTTTTTTCAAGAAATAATAAACTCGATCATTTTTCCAAAATGAAAAATTATCCGCGCAATTGATATCTTGTGATTTTTAAAAAGATCTCGATTGGTTTCACAATGTTAGATACAGTGTTCTTTAATTTTCTATTTCTTTCCAATGATAAAAATCAAAAATTTTAAATAAGAAAACACATTGATTGCGAAAAAGCCCGCTTCTCGTTGTCTACCGATCGATTACAGCGATATCTAGTATCAGTATTTAGTAATATTTTCGTTTCAAACGTTACGTGTACTTATAAGCGCTCTTCGGTCACCTTGGCTATTCATTCGCACAATAGCGTTCAAGTAGATAGGTCGCGTAGTAGGAAGTCGCTCCGTGTTATCATATTATTACATTCCAAATTGAAATTGTGATAATTTAATAGATTATTCCGTGTCAGTATCTAATTGCCTATTAACAATTCCACGTGATTAATCAGCTCTCACGAATAAATTTTACAACTTATAAATGTATCGAAGGGATAGTTATTCTTAAAAGTAGATATTTCGCGAAATTTATTTATTTAAATAAATAAACTGTATTAAATAAAATAGAAATCCAAACCATAAGAAACGATATTATTTCGTTGTTATATTTTTCGTGGCGATGACGAATTGACTGGTATGCGGCATATGTTTTTTTTTTGCGGCGTACGGTATGTTGTGTACGCTGAGAGTCACCTTCCGATTCGTAAGTTGTTTCTGCTTCGCAATAAAGCAAGATATGTTTACTCTTCCTTCTCACGAATATAGCTTTATCGTGATGGGGGGGGGGGGGGGCGGCCCAGTACCCGGAAGGCTTATCCTGATGGGTAAGGCACGTACTCAAAACACAGCATTGCCACGAGTCGAAAATGATTTTTATGTGGCGAGCGCTGAAGAGGCAATGGATTTATTTTTGCCTTCAATTTTTCTTCGGAAGATACACATCGGATGAATATTAAACAACCGCGCCGGGAATGTCGTTTTATGTATTACAGATTTTATGTAACCTGATAGTTCTCACGAGTAAATATATATAATTATCGAAACGGGAGTGTCGTTAAAGTATCGCGTGATTGTATTTTCGTCAATACGGCCATAAATTATCGCGAGTGTCTTGTGAGGAGCAGCCATCGATGGACTGAGAGGAGGAGGAGACCCAGGGGGCATCGGGCGTCGGCGAAGCAACTATAATGTAAGTTTATTTATTATTTATTGATAATTATTTGTTTCTGCGATGATCGCAGATATCAAATATCTTAAATTACTTTACTCAAAAGATGTTTAATGTTCATAAATATGAAATATCTTGTATATTTTAAAGATTGTATAATAATTTTAAATATTCATGAAAAAATAAAAGTTGATATGCAAAAAGAATTTTTTTTTTGAAAATTATATATTCTTCTATTAAATATCTATTTAAAGAACGGTTAAAGAATTTAATGTGCAAATAATTATATTTAAAATATTTATTATTTAGAGTGTTACTATAATTTAAATTTACTTGTTTTACAGATCAACGTGTTACAACAACTTCGCTGCTGCGCATCGTACCGGTGAGTACAAGATTATCTTTATCATCTTTAATAAAATCTTTCTTTAATTAAGGTAATGGATCTGTGAAAATAATATTAAATATATATAAGCTACATGTACAAGATGTTGGAAAAAATCTAAGGAAGAACAACGATTACGGAGATTATCAATAGATTGCTGGGTACAATTATAAAATAAAAAATTATAATCAGGTGAAATATTCCCTCATTAAAGAGATTAAAATATTTAAATTAGAAGCATGTAAGAATATCATAAATACGCATAAAACATGTTTCATAGATCCATTGCTTTAAAAAGGATGGGCTAGAGTACAGATTAGTATCAATTTAATACATAATCTGAGAAGTTTTATGATTTATTTATTTTTGTGCATATAAAAATGCAAGGTTCGCGAAAGAAAATTTTAGAGAATACATATGTTATACGCGCAAAATATAAAATAAACATAATAATAAATAGAAAATATTTCATGCACATCAAATTTATATTAATATAATTAAAGTAACTGATTTAATACAAAAATATGTTCGCGATTTATATCCATTCATTATACATATTTAATTTTAGAAAATACAATGTTATCCTAATTTTTTCCTAGCCCATCCACTCATATTTATTGATAACTTGATTCGAAACATCATAAAGTGCCAGAATATGAATACTTCATCGTAGGAAATATTTTATATTCATTATAAAAAAAATAAGAATGAATAATGTGGATATAGTATTTTTTGAGAAAATTCTAGTCTCTTTTTTGGTAAAAGAAACTTGCATGATTTAGTAAAAGATTTTATGACTCACGTCAAGCACATCGTAATGCGCTATCGCTACTACACAGCACTTGCCGTTCGTGTTATTTAGAGATCTTCCAACTAAGCGTCTCTAGTTTATCGCGAGGAATACAATCGCCACTATCATTATATTCTGTCTCGTATTATTCTCAGAGCAGTTAGGTAGCTATTATATAATACTTATTCAAAATATCTTTTGAATTGAACAATTATTTCTTATTAGGAAATAATAAATTTTAATTTTTAATGATTATTTAATAATTAATTTTACTTTTGCTAACGATATTTTAACTTTACGTTAACTTACTGTTAATTCGCGATCAAATAATTTCGAAGAAATAGGCTTATCTTATATCATCAAAATAAATTAAAATCTTAAATATTCAAGACATAATTCAAGATGATATAAAATCTTAAAAATTAATTTTTTCTTTGTCTCCATTTTTGTTAAATATTAAATTAATATACTATCGATTATATTATTTCCGCTATTTACAACGCATCATGCTTTTTCATTATGCAAGGAAAAAAATTGCCTTTAATCGCGCCTCGAGATTTTCTACAAATTGGATAAAAAAAAAGATTAGCACGTTATCGCATCGGTCGGCGAGCGGTCACGTCGCTTCCGGACATAATGAATTTTTTATTCTATCCGATATCAATCGCGAACGTGCGAAAGGGTTGTCATTACTGTGACGGGGGCGTGAGAGCCTAAATAGTTTACGAGCGATGCGCGCCGATTAGCGTTTCCTTCCGTCTCGCGCTATCTCGCGCGACTGATAATAATGGCGCCGCTGCCGCCGCCGCCGCGTGTGCACAATTCGCGATACGTGTGAGAACCGACGAGCAAAACAACCCTGCATCGCTGTTATTGCCAGGGTCGGATTTAGAAATATAATCCTATTCGTCTGAAAGATTTTTAGAAAAATCGCAGCTGAAATTACGAGCGAATTTTCGAAAATGTCAAAACTTTTCGTGATAATCGACCTATCTCGAACTATCTCGCTTCCTTTTATTTATTCATTTGTTTATTCTCTCTGTGGGATATTCTCCTGTGCATTTATTAAATATTAAATGGCAAAATATCGATATCGGAAAGTGGCGATCGCGTTTCCAGTTCATACTAGTCAGGCGAATTATTTCGGACTGTAAAATGCGGCACGCGAGGACCCTCTCCTGGCAACCTGTGGCGCCATTTCGAGCAAAACGAAGAGCGAAACAAACCTCCCTTCCTGCCGAGAGGGGAGTCCCGGCGACAGGGTGGAAAGAGGGTAATCGGGGCAAAGGGGATGATGTTGTAAACGCCAAGCGTTCCGTGGATGTAATAACGTGCGACCGGATTTTTCGTCGACTCGAAAATTTCAGGTTTCATGCTCGAGCAGGAAAGATGTAGGACTTTAGGGATTTAGGACTCTTCTTTTTTATTCGATCTCAAAGATGCTGCCTTTATTTTATGGATTTTTAACCATTTTTATCCTTTAATCAGTTTGATCTTTTTTATGATATTTTTAATTACATTGCATAATTAGAAATTTTTAATTGTTTGTTATATTTTTTAATAAAATATAATATTATATAATTTCTACTTGTTAATTGGCAAAATTTTAATTAATATAGTATTAATAATTATTTTAATTTTAAATACAATTTTGTGGAAATTATAAAAATAAAAAAAAAAGTATCGTGGATATAAGTTTTTGCGTGGTTGTGCAGCACGGTCAAGTAAAATTGCCATTCTGTATAAAACTACTACTATTCTTTACAACAATAGCAGTATTACGTCCGTGTAATCTGTACTTCATACACGGCGGCCAGAAGCCTTCGTCAAAAAAGAACACGTTCTCTTTCTCGGCCGTGGTCATTTTTATGCCGTTAATAAAATATTCCCTTTTATTCCCTTTCTTCGCCGATGTAAATCTTTCTTCTCGCATTTATTCTGCCTTTTCATGGGCTTATAAATTCTCCACATTGACCGATGAGAAAACTGTACCAGGTGTCTGGTCTCTTTTGTTCTACAGTTGATTGTTCCATTCTAGAATTGTTAATGTTATCTATATATAAAATATACTCTATTTTTTAATATTCATACATAACTTGAACTTTAAAGGATCAATTTCAGATTAATTTGCGAGTGAAAAAATGCAATTTGAAAACATTCATTCGTTAAATAAGATTCATAATTATTTATGATACAAGATTATTCTGTAATCTTTGGATCCTTCAATATTATAAGATTATAATATCGAAAAAAAATCAATTGTTCCGAAATTTTCAAGACTGAATTTTTTAATTCTTTGTTTCTCAGTAAGAAAAATAGTTTTGATATCGTGTCACATCTGTAAGTCGATTTTTTTTTGTCGAATTTTTCTCATCGGTTTGTTAATTTAACATGAATCTTACACGAGATTAGTGATGAACGTATGTCCGACAATCAATCCGTCTATTCTTAACTAATTGTACGTCGTGGCACTTGGAATCGCAGCTCGCGGACAATTCCACGTTCACGATTCAGGGACGAGGGAGTTTCAAGGTGAGCGTCGGTGGGGTTCGTATATTTGTATTTGAGAGCTGCAAGAACCTCTCTTCCCTTTCTTCCTTCTCTTCTACCTCCTCCGGCCCTCCCGTTGAGAGAACAAGGTTCTCTGGTATAAATACTTCGCACTGTGTATTATTTCAATAGAGTTGAGTGGCCTCTCGATCCGGCCGAAATTACCCCGTAATCCAAATCGACGACGACTTCACGGGCACCGTCCTTGTACCTTTAGGGTACAAAGACCTCCCTGCTGCGAATTGCGACCATAGTCGGCGATTGTTTCACCTTACAACTTCAACCGTGAATTTGAATAATAGTTTTCTTACGATTAGCCTTCTAATCAATTGTTAATCGATCCAAAAAATCTATAAACGAATTTGTACCAATAGGATTAGCGAGTCGAAGATTTCGGATAAATTAGTTAAAGAGTTAGTTAATGAGTAAAGCCGGATGTAAGAATGCCTAAAGATGATGGGTTATGCCGTTACTTGGAAAATTACAGCATTTGTAAATTTTCAGAGTTTATGCAGCTGTATTAACACTTGCAATGAATATAGCGTATTAACATTTGCAGGAATAATATGGAGTAAGTTCCTTTGACTATTCTACAAGGATTCATAGTATATCACTAAATAATCGTTGAATTCTTATTATAAAAAATTATATTTTACAGTTATGATTTTTCTCTTTTTATATCTTCAATTACAGTAACGTCAATATTTTGCTTCTCGCGACGTAATTCAACACTCGAGTATCGAATGATTATTATTCTAATCGATAGCAGCCGTCTGGGAGATTTCCTCATGAAAGAGAAATTAATTTAAGTAATTATCTTAGATTTTAATTTCGTGAAAGAGTCTTCATATTATTAGAGTCCTTCATTCTAAAGCGACGTATGAGTCGTATTTTAAATATTTTATAATATTAAAAATAGATACACGTCTAACAAATCTCTATATAACTATATTTTATTTAATTTAAATTTAATGTCCTTCCATAAGTTGACTTGTGCCACTTTCAAAGTAAATGGTCCGCGTTAAATTGCATATAAGATTAATTTCTGGCCTAGATCAGGATCTTATTAGACTGCGAGCTCATATTATTTTCACACGCAAAATCAACAGACCGAGGCGTCAGAATGAATTAAAAATCGCCGTCGCAACATCTCGGTCTCGAATCATAATTAAAGTAATCATTCTTAAATCAAATGGTGAATTGGATTTTTCAAGAATGAAAGAATTCTCATATGTATATTTTTATATTAAGTAGAATGTTTAAAATATTATTATTGAAGATTATAATAAGAGAGGAGAGAATTGAAATGGAAATAGACAATTTCTTGTTGAAATATATATATCCTCTTGAAAAACACGCATGGCGTTATAGTTTTCGATTGTGCTGTCTAACTCATTTTTCATTAGAAATAGATATATAGAATTTCGAAATGTCTACAAATATTTAAAAACTGCTGCTATGTTTTGAAATCTCTTCCGTTACCGTCCATTTTATTTTTATATATTGCGAGGGGATTATTTGACAGTTTTCTTCGCCAGAGGGAAAGAGAGAGACAGAGAGCGAGAAAGAGAAAAGGAAAGAGAAACAGGAATAGCGGAATTCCCGACGAATTTCGAGGGCTGTGATCTATCGCGCCAATAGATCGTCCTTCCGTAGTTTAATATATAAGGAATGGATTATCCCTTGAATAATGTTCCAGGCTGCAGTAAGCCGCAGCGCGGCCGAGCGCAGCGCAGAGACACACACGCGTACGATTGCGTGCGTGCGTGCGTGCGTGGCGTGGTGGCTCATGCACGATGCAGTTTCGGGGCGTGTTCGGCAGGCAGGGTTAGAAACAGGGGATGGAAACGCTAGGTTGCAAGAGCGAGCGAGAGAGAGAGAGAGAGAGATAAAGAGGGGGAGCGACGGAGAAACGAGGAAGGCTAGCGCGATGTTAGCTCGCACGTATGTAGATAGAGTGCTGAACTATGTATTAGAGTCGTGTACCTTCCGCGCGTAGATATACCAGGGTTTGTATAGTGCAAGATTTGCCGTCGGCGGCCGGCGACCGACCGGCGGTGCAACTGGAAATCCTGCACAACGGGTGCTCCCGAAATCCGCGCGCGATCACGATCAGTTCCGACGAGATCGGTGCTTTACGAGGCTTCGTCGCGCCGGCTGAACGCGCGGAGTGCATCAGGATTAAACGGCAACACTTGTGCCGTAGGCGCGACGATTCTAATAAATTTCACCGCGGGATTCTCGTCTCGATCGCCGCTGTACACAAAACGTACTAACGCGCGCTCCGCTACGTCGATAAATATCGTGGACTCGCGTGCGTCTGGTTTGTTCAACAATCGCATGCGCCCGGGCTCCTCGCTTGTTTAGCAGTTTGTTTAAGGCAGATCTCTCTTCCGCTTTATTTCCCTTTACCTATCCACTCTCGTTCCGCTGCTGTTTTTCTTGCGAATAATTTTACATGTTTCGTCAATTTTTTCTATCACCTCTTGGATTTTGTAATTTTTCTGGTTTGGCCTGCGGCATATCAGTTATCGTTTTACATTTATTCAAGTTTTATTTGAATTTCTTAGAATTTTCAGACTTGTACGTAAACTTTTCAAAGTTCTGTCTACAATTTTCTAGAATATCTAGATATTCTAAATTTTCTAAACTTTTTAAATCTGTATGCAAATCTTTTCGATCTCCTGAATTTCCCTTTAGTCGCCTTAATTTTCGTTTCTCTTCGTGGAAGAAGTCGCATGGAAACGAAAGGCGCAAACAGACAGATCACTCGCCGGCGAGAGACGGCGAAGAGCGAGAAAGGGGCACGACCGTAAACCTTAAATTTACGAAGTGATATACACGCCAAACATCCGGCAGATATTTAAACTCCGGTTTCGCTAAACTCAACAATAACGCGCGCCGGCTATTTCAAGGCGTGTCCGCGGTTCTCCGCGCGTTGCTCCGCGCGTTATTCCGTCATAATAACGTTAGAGAATTTTTCAATATTACACGATTTTGTCAAGATTTTACTAAAAACTGCTCAAAGCTTGTCCGAGTATTTTTCTCTCAGAAATTTATATTATTTATATTATTTAAAGAATTGCAACGTATAAAAATATTATGAAAATGTAGATTAGATTATAAATAACATTAATAAATCATTAATAAATATTACTATATTACATACAAACATATAATGAAATGCATGCTGATTACATTAGAAGTAAAAATTATAATACGCGTCCCTTCGTTCCCCTCATTGTATTCTAAACTAGAATCGCCCACAGATCTAGTTTATAAATTATTCCCCCATCATTCTCTCCATGATCATACATATCGTCGAAAGTAGATACGACCGACACAGATATGTATGAAAGGAAGATCAGATCGATCGATAACGAATGAACTCGCCGCGCGATAAGATTGTGACGCTGACATTGGTGCGCTGGAGCAAGTTCGGGACCTTCGACCTAGCAATCTCGATCGACACGTGCATCCTGCCCAATTCGAGGACTCAATGGGCAATTAACGATTCTAATTCGGGCCGATTAAAAGCGCGACGTACATAGAGCCGGATTGCGATATCGGCCGCGCGATTTAATTTAACGCGGCCCGCCGCCGCCGCCGCCGGCGCGATTGAATCCGAATGGATTCCGGGTGCGACTTGATTGGATTAATGCGCCCGATTAATTCGACGAAAACTAATTCGCCGCAGCCGAGCATGCCCGAATCGTCCTATCTAACTGGATCTTCGTGCCGGGTCGATCGATATAAAGAAGTTCCTAGACGGTGTGGCGCGGTATCTTCTAGCTATTCTTAATGAATCGAATGATTAAAGATTTCGTGTTTTATACTATTGGAAAAGACGACAAATCAAATTTTGAAAACTGTATCTATGTGGAAAGAGATTTAGAGGAGGATCAAGAATATAAAATCAACGTTTAACACAACGAATAAAATAAAAGATTAATTGCGCAAAACGAAGAAGATTGCACAATTGATATCTAATGTGTTATCGAAATTAAATATACATATGTGGCGAGCGTTGAAGCGTATGGAAGCCTTCGATTCGTTGATCGTTGTTTGAAAACAAAAAAAAGACCGATGCGAGCGGGCGAATGCATTTTTCATGGACAGGGTTAAGACAAGGTGGACAAGTTGATGAACACCACTCCGCACCGTGGCGAGGGTTGTATTTCTGGAGGGTGATTGTACGATGGCTATAGAGCACGCCCGTTCGCCCGCCCGCGGGATATCCACGTGGCCGCGACTTCGCGAAGCGCTTTTCGGATTATTATACCCATTATTTGCCGTCTAGAATCGCAAAACTGCGCAACTTCATTATTAATCCCAGTGAGACGGATGCATCTGTTCGTTCGTCGAGGCAGTGGGAGGGCCAAGAGGCAATGGAGGGGGTGGATTTCTAAATTCGCCGTCGATCCTGAGGACGTTGCCCTTTTCTAGCGTCGCACCGGGATGTATATATATTTTTTAAGGGAACAAACGAGACGCGCGATTAAAGATTGCGACGAACTGAGGTAATATCGGAATGAATCGGTGACTAGTCGTTCCACGCGCTTTAAAAATAGGGGAAAGAGTTGCCTAAATCGTACTACTCAAGATATCTTATCTTACATTTCCTATTTGGTCGACACAAATCAATATGTATCCATATTGTATACAAATTAATATTAAAAATTGTGGCTTAATGTTTGAGACATCTACTGTTGCACATTTAAACACTTTTGTCAAAAACAAATTAATTAGTTTTCATAACATAAACATTAAACGTACGATTTAAGCAACCGATTCCCTAAATCGTACCTTCTTCAAAGATATTTGTAAATGGAAATAATAAAAAATATGGTGAAAAAGAGAAATTATTTTAGTAATAAAAATAGTTAATATAAAATAATAATGATTGAAAAACATATTTATGTTAATAAATTTATCAATAATAGAGAAAGGGAAACATTCAATATATAATAATAACAAATAATATTTATTTTATGTAGATTTGAATTATTTATATATATAAATAATTAAGCCAATATTAATGAGAATTAATGTATCACATAACCAATGTGATAGTTACATAGATGCGTGTAAGATTTAAGAAACACTCGCGCAAACATCGCGTACGACGTGAGTGTCATGCAACAAGTATTGTGCGATTTCTCACGTTTTTATAGACTTAGTCTGCAACTTTGCGACGCATATTTTGCACGCATTCGCAGTTTATTTAAGTAATTCAGCAAAATCCAGCGCAGTTTGAAATATTTTACGGCAGAACCATGTTTAACATTTTCTGGCTATTAATTATAAAGGATTTACAATTGATAATCTTCTTTTTTCGTATGCGCAGTCTTTATATGTAAAAATATAATCTCAATGTATTAATTTCAAAATTACATAAAAAATATTTATTGCAACTTGAGATGCACAAGTAATCAATGATTCAAATTATGACTTTCGACACGATTATGTATTGTAAACGTAAATAAAGTCAGCAAATAAGCGGCATAAAATTTAATAAAAATGTTAGATATATATATACACAATGCGCTTGCTGTTAAATTTTGTACAAAATTCACGTTTTAAAACATATAAAAATTAAAATTTTAAAGGTCTAAATTTGTTTCACGAAAACGCATATTCGCCACGTACCTACGTGTCACGATATACCGGGGGCTTTCGTATACGCTTCCGGTGCCTGAGTAATCCCCCTATCCTCCTCGTTTCGCAAAGGATCGATTCAGAATTATATGAGAGACTGAATAATTGATCGAGTTCGTACATTCAGCTTAGAGCCGGCCGGCCGGTTCTAATATTAGTCGTTGAGGGTGTTCTCTTATTCTCATTAAAGATCGCGGGGATCCGTTCCACAGTTCTGGCGGAGAACATCCCGGGGCTCGGCTCGAGAGTAGTCTAGACGATCTCGAGTAATTTCAGAATGGCGCGAGCGCGAGTGTTTCATTAATGCGCCGTCCGAGATATAAGGTTCAACAATATTTCTCTTTGTGATTCGCTTTCGCGAGAGATAGCGAGCCTTCCTCATATCTCGGGGGCGAAACCCCCGGTGTTCCGCCGCTCCGACCCCGCGCACTCTCGCGAATGTCCTCCCCTGTATCTTCTCCTTAAATGATAATTAAGCACTTGCTGTCTCCTAAGAAATTTTATCCGGCTGCGATCGACACGCGCTTATTGTTAGCATTGAAATAATTGCAGCGTTGCAGCATCGAGGAAATGATTCTGTAACGTTGAAAAATTACATGTGTTATTTTTAAATCGGCGACGTTAATTAATATTTTAACGGGAAGATTATCAATAACCAATGATTAGCGCGACATTCTCGATTTTCGCAGTGGGAGATGTGGACAATGTTCAAAGTATCTTTTTCATTTTTTCTTAAAAACATTTTTAAAAACTTTCTGATATACAAGTTTCTCAGCAATTATACTTATAACATGAAATTATACTCAAATGAATTATAGTCCTTGCTTTTATATAATTATCTTTCTCCGCCGTAGAGTTTTTCCTAATTTAGAATTTTGTTGTCACGGCTTATTGAGATTGCGGCGTTCCCTTCGAAAATTAACGTTTCACTCACGTGGGTTCTTACACGGCGAAGGGTCGTCGTAATTACTGTTATTCTTATTATTGCGTTGCACAATTACCAAGCACACCGGGCTCGCCATCTGCACGCGACTCACGCGTCCCCCTCGCGTCGGGACCTCCTTTCCCCTCTCGGAACAAACCGAATGGTCGAGAAAAAGTCATCGGGACTAATGCAATTAACCCTTGAGCTCTTGAGTGGGAGAGGAGACAGCTCTTTTTTTACCGCTCGCCGTCGTCACCGCTGCGGACGCTGTTGTTCAACGATTATGTCAGAATTCTAAGATTTCCTCATCTCTTTATTTACGATTATTTTAAGTAACTTTATTCATTATACAAATATTATAACAAGAAACTGTGTACAATGTGTGGTCACTTTCTGTCAACTCTATGACATTTGGTGTAACATAATATTGCATAATAATCGAAGCAAATCGTATAAAATATTCAGTGATTATTTTTTAGATTTATTGTTAAGCAAAATAGAACAAGCACAGTCGTAACTTCTTCTTCTTATCTGGTTAATGTATCAGTTAGTGTTTCAATTGTTAAGGGAATTACAAGTTCCTACAATCACAAGTGTGTTCCCAAGCCGAAATTTCACAAGATCGCAACGGCGGACATGATTCACTCGCAGAATGATAAAAGAATTACATTTGCGGATATGAATTGTTAATAAGCTTTTTTCCAGACTCGTGATTTTTTTAGTTAATTCTAAACGGATTATATTTTAACGGAATTTTAATTAACGCTCAATTACTGAAATATTTAATGTCAAATATCTCGTTATTATGATAATTATAAATTTCGGGAGAAATTTTCGTCAGAAAAATAATCAGACTTGAAGCTTCTCGACGAGTACACCGTGACAATGTTTTTCTCGTCAACTACGGTACACTCTGTATTCACGCATTCTCAAGCGGAATGATATCCGAGATTATTTTATACCACCGTTAAGCCATCTCGTCTTTTTTTTTCCTCTCTTCTCGTGAAAATGGCGCAACCGCGAACGTCGGCGACGTAAGATCGTTACGGCTTCCGGGGTGCTTTAGGGAGGATAATAACGAGTATCGCATCACCGGCTCATTTTCCGTCTTGATTTACACCCCCTCCCTCCCCTCGGCGCGAGATCGCGCTTTCCCGACTCGACTTTTGCGGTCGGGAGGAGCTCTTCTCTCGCTCCTTATGTGCTCTAAGGAGGCGAACTAGCGGAGGTGGATTCGCGCGTAAATGACACCGCAAGGATCCGTGAGAAAATCCGTGCTGTTAAGTCCTGCGTTAAGTTTAAATCCCGAGGAACGAGAAGAGCACAAGAGTCACGTCGCGATGATTTCGCACGAAATCAAAGTCGGCGCGCAATTGATACCCTTTGAAGTGGCGAGTTTGGATAAATCACGTGATTTTGCTGTGAATAAATAAGAAATTCATATCTCTCTCTCTCTCTCTCTCTCTCTCTCTCTCTCTCTCTCTCTCTCTCTCCTAATTTTTTCACTAAATTTTGCTCTAACGGAATATTGAGATTTAGTTTTCAACAAGATATTTAATAGTAATAAATATATGAAAAATGTAAAATTTGATGAAAGAGCCGCACGGAATATCTTCACATAATATTCAGAGGTATTTTACTATTTAAAAATTTTTAGTTTTATATTTAACTATGTTTCGCTATGCGCAATTATTTCGCTGTACCATTCTTGCGACGTGCTCGCCTTCCTGAATTTTAGAGAGCTCGTCTCGGATTCTGAATAGCTCGTGCCCGCCTATCTATGTGCCTATTTTTACTCGGGATGAAAAAATAATTTCCTAGCCGCACGCGCGCTAACACCGGCCGTCTCTCTCGCGCGCGTCTTTTTGCGCGCGGCTGCGAGTTAATTTTCGGGCTCTTGAATAGTAAACGACGCGGCCAAGCGACGATCCATGTCGCAAGATTTGCGGTTATGCAAAAACGCGCTAACGTTACGCGGAATATATTTCTGAGAGTTCTACGGGCTAAAATTTTTCTGACAAACTAAATTTAAATAAGAAGTATAGGAATAAATCGATGATACATTTCTCGCGATGTATTTATTTCGATAAAATTTGATTTCCGTCAATTTCAAAATAGCTCATGTTCTATGTAATACATATACTAGAAATTGTTGCGTGTTCCCTCCTGTCGAAGACTCTCGATATAGTATCGTAGAGCGGCTGGTAATCTCTCGCGGATAAATATATCCTTACGGCGGAATTAATAATATCGTGTCGGTTTATTATCGCCAAAATGTCCATTTCGAGATATATAATTGAATAACAGTTTTTGCCATTTATACCATTTGAACATATGATCAATAACACTCGATATGTCCATTTTATTACACGAAAACCCGACACTGTTTTTATCGAATATATATCAATACAAACCCACATTTTGTAGCGGCGTTTAACTTCTGAACGCTCGATTCTCATGTTGCGTTTATGGAATACGGTAAAAAAATCATAGGCAAAAAATAAATATCGGTATGATATGAGATAGAGAGGTTTTTCATTAGAATCATTGCAACTGATTGTTTCTTCGGCGAAAATTTGCAACCGTTTTTTTTTACTTGTTATTTCCGAATGATTAAGTAAACCTCATTAGATATCAATTAAAGAATAGAATATTAGCTATTTGCATTTTTAAACTTAATTCGCCTTTTATTTTTAGTCGCGTATGATTCACGGATTATTGCTTTGAATTTTCACTAATCGACACAAAACAATTAGAGGATATAAGCTAGTAAAAAGAAACTGGAGCAGTTTGATATGATGAAAATTAGATAAAATAAAATTCAATCTCTAATAACAAGAGAAAAAAATAAACAGTCGAACTAGAGACGGCATATTCACAGTCGTATTTCCGCGCGTGAGTAATAACGATGAAATCGCCGGTTTGGATTGACGGCGGTGCGGGGACTCGCAGGACACGATCGGCCTCGCTCGTCCTCTCGAGGGGAGGCCACCACCGCGGCATTATTCGTACGTGCCTGTGCCTCAGTTACGCAGTCTATCGATTCCTTGGTTGCTTGCCGGGGGGTGGAGGGAGCAAGGGGGGGTCCGGGGGGTGGCGGCGTTTCCCCTCAAAACACAAACACGGCCTCGCATGCATGCGCGATGCAACCCCATGGTATGCATTCGATACGCACGTAGGTACCCACCAAGAGGCAAGAGGCTCCTGCATCGCGCGATCAATGTTTGATTGCACTTTATACTGCGTTTCTCTTCCCCTCTCGGCCCCTCTCACTCCTTCCCCCTCCTTCCGTCACTCTATTCGTGTCTCTCTCAAATTTGACCGCTTTACTCCTTTTTTCGATTAGCGTGAATAGATCAGATACGAATGTGGAAGATGTCATTTCGTCTCAACGTTTATTTTGTTTTCTGATTGCGATTTTGAAATCTCGCATCCTTTTATATTTATATACAAATGACAGATTGAAGAACTGAATTCTGAATTGCATTAATTTCAAAATAACGAGGAGTTTTGAAGAGAAAAAAAAAACTTGATAAGAGCGACTCGTCTTGCAAGTTTCATTTCGTAACGTTTGCATATAGATTTCTAACAATCTTGACTTTATTGACAATGGCGATTACATAGAAGATTACGATAATGTGTTAAATCTTTTTCGAACAACTCACGAAGCACGTGTGTAACTTTGCTCAAAGTTCCGTGTGTTTAACGTACTTTCACAGCCGCGCGTACGATCCCCGGTACAAAAAGCAAGAAGAGAGATGTGCCGCGGACGTGCTTAACGTCATTATTAGTTTCCAATAGCAGATCGATGCGGCATCGATGCACGGCGCATTGATCTTCCCGGATCCAAACATTGATTTCTTCGAGATTCACGACTCGATTCTCGCACCCATCACTAATAACGAATCTCCTGACGAGAAAGGCAACGAGGGTATGTTGCTTTATGACAGCGCAATGAGATGATTTCAACGGGTAGGCGCCGATCGACAACGAGTTATCGTTATCGGGCGCGCGCGTACGCGATGAGGTAGGTCCGAGGAGAGACGATCGGCCGCTGAGAATCGACCTCGCTCGATCTCGTTTTATCGGCGTGTACGTACGCACGGCACGGTAATTAATTTCGCCGCATTAGGCGCCCCCGTGGCGCGTTCCTTCCTCTCGTCCTTTTTTTTCCCGCGCATTCGCCGGGACGGCTGACGGATGATTGTCCATATATTTCGCGCCGCGCGAGAAAGGTAAGACAGCCTCGGCATCTATCACCGTGCGAGTCCATATCGCGGTACGGTGCATCTACGGGGTGTCCCATCAATATGGGTTGTCCATATAACAAACAGGCGAATAAAAAAGGAATTTATTGTATACTGGAGAGGAAATTGGTCGGAAAACAGATAGCGATATACAGTAAAATATAGCGAAATATAATTGGGAAAAGATTCGAGTCTTATTTTTCAATCTATTCTCATCGAGCTTCGTCTCTCGACTCTTTGTCGAATAGTTATATAGTGGAATAAAGATGAGACATATTTAAAAAAATTTATTATTAAAAACAAGATTAGATTGCTAAGACGAAAATTTTGTCCGTGTAGCAAGTATGCCTAATCAGTAACCGTAAATAAAAGATTAATAGAGATTTCTTTTGAAATTTAAATATTTAATATCAGACAAATCGATAAATCGTGACTGATAACAATCTGTTGGAAATTTCTGCAAGGAAGAAGACAGATCCGAATTGGTTGAAAATTCGGATCTGAAGGGACATTCGGTAGAGGCAGGACACCCCGTACACTCCATTACGTAGCGACGTAGGGAGTGCGAGAAACAGGATGACGGCGAGGAGGTTTGGGGGGGAGGGCAGGCGGATAGATAGGAAGGCGAGGAGAGAGACAGAGAGAAAAAGAGAGAGATGAGGGGGGAAGGCAAAGGGAGAAGGGATAGCGGGTGGTGGTATTAATAGCGACGGCCGACGGTGCGATGGCTCAACGTCACAGGATTGCAATATTAACGGCAAGGAATGTTTATAACTTTGATAACGTTTCCAATAATCTATTTCTGTCCGGTAATACATTACGCGGCCAGTTTCGCCTCCTCTCCCCTCCTCAGCTGCCCCTTTGTCCTCCCCCGGGCCCCTCTTCGTTCCACGGCTAATAGCAAAGTTCGCTTCGACCGGCGAAATAACGCACACTTCAGGCGCGCATCCGCAACCGTGTAATAATGTCGATAATTCGTCCAGCAGCGAGGAAAGGCACGACTGTTGCGACGTGACGTTTGACGAAGGATCGAAGTATCGTTTCAGATGATCTCCGCTTGCGAGTCATTTCCTTTTCCAGGGAAACGCGCAGAGTCGTAATGGGAATATTACAGTTCCTCCGTAATTGTCCAGCGTACCTGTTCACGCAATTACATCTTGGGGTGTAATTTGATTTCCTCTTTTTCAATTAATTTCAGAATTATCAGAAGAAGAAGAAGAAGAAGAAGCGCAGAAATGAGTGAAAAAAAGTCTGTGCTGTTATTATCGTAAAGAAATTTTTTATTTTCGTGGCGTTATATAAATAAAAATGTAGGAAAAGATAATTATCCGATATATCCTCTCAATCGCGACGCAACCACATCTTTTTACAAATTGTCAGTATATAATGGAAAGAAAATTTATTACCGGCGAATGTGCAGCTGCGGTAGAGTGAGTGATAAGTGGGAGACGCACAGACGGACGATAAATATTGAAATAACTATTCGCTATTATTATCGCGCCGGGTAGTATATCGCTCAAGACGGATGTATTTTCAACAGGGCAGAAAAAAACAAATAATTAACGACGCCTAACATCGTTACGCTTCAATTTTTTAGATCGCGGCGCGATTGTCAATTGACGTTTCCTTGATACCTCGATTATGAGCAGCATTCTAATTTAAAATCCCGCTGCGTTAAGCGGCAATCTTTTAACATCGTCTCATTATCGACTTTTCATCTATCCCCCCGAATCCGTCGGCTGGAAGGTGGTTGACCTTGTCGCGCGTGTGTTCCATGTAGAGACGCCGGAGCGGAGTATTAATACCTTTCATTCAGTGCCAAACATCGTGAATAATATCGATATACTAATATCGTTTTTGTCGGAACGGCCGGGTATCTTTTCGCGGGGACCGTCGACAAATTATATGTATATTTTTATAGACGACAGTATAATTCCGATGCTATATTTAGAGTAAACACAAATAGTCGCTTATTATAGATGGGGAATATTCACAGCAGTATCCGAAGCCAAATCGGATAATAACTCGTCTGTCATTTTCGACGCGCCATAGAAATTACCTTTTCATAAATTTGCTAATTTATTTAACATCCAATCCCACCCCGAGCCTCCAACTAACAAATCAGGCAACTATTCTGTCTCGTGCAAAACACAAATCGTTGAGATAAAGTTGAAAATATGGAGGAAAGAAATGGTTAAATTGATTTTAGGGCAACAAGGTATCACTCGGGTATCACTCTGCCGTGTGAAACAATTGCAAGTTTGATCTCACAGCGCCATTTGGATAAACATTGCCGAGATCCTTGACTCTAATAATAACTGATTCTCCGCGCGACCGCTCACGCGTAAAAACGACGGGATTTTCCCGTCCGGTCGGCGCCCAAGCGCGCGCTAATCCTGAACGACTCTGGCTTCCACGGGAGTCCTCGGGCGCCGGACTCCGGAATTCGCGAGCAAGAGATGCGGGCGAGGCCGTCGCGAGATGCACAGACACGCGCACACAAAGAGACGACAGGCGGCAGACGATGTAGAGACGGACGCTGCCGGTAGATTGGTCGCGCGGACGAAAGGCGGCGGGATGGATTTTGCCGGCGGGCGGGCGGGCGGGCGGGCGGGTATTATAGATAGAACGTTGCTCAACGCTCGTTGTGCGGCGCGTCTTGGTTTAATAAGGAGCTATCTATAGCGGGGCATTATGTTACCCCGATACATCCGTGAGATGAGACGTTGCAATATTAATGCGTCTCATGAAATATTCGTCGCCATCTTGCCATTCATCTCGCTCGCTCGCTCCGTACATTATACAGGAGGGTGGCTGCAGCGGGGGAGGAGGGCGACGGGGCAGACGGGGGCCAGGCAGAAGATAGAAGAAGGACGTGGGAAGACGCGAAGGGGGGAGGCGGAAGCTTTAAGGGCAACCGTGAGGAGGGTGCGGACGAGAGGGATAGCGAGAGGATAGGTTGGTGGCTCGGTAGGCAATGTTGGAGTTCCGCAAGAGTTGAGGACGGGGCTCGTGGACTGGGAAAAGGGGGTGGGGCTGGTAACCTACATTTTACGCTACATTTGAAACGTCTTTCGTAATTTATTAACGTGCCATAGCCGCGCTATAACCGGATCTCGTGTGGCACCCTTTCCGGTTTAGAGCTGCAGTAGGACGAACAGAGACGCTCTAGAGAAGCGATCCTCGGACGATCGATATTTATTACCGATAATTGGATGGATAACGTGAGGATATTTCCGTAAAAGTGATCTAATTCCAAACAAATTTCTTGCACGAAATGAGTCACAAATGCTGCTGCACAAATTAGCCGTTGTAGTTAATGGCTGATTATTCCGTTTTCAATTATTTGAAAAAAAGTGATGATTTATATTGATCGACAAACGTCATTCGCACAGTTTGATTCTTTCACTCCGCGTGTTGATATTTTACTCCAAGCTGAAGGAAGATCCTTGATCGATCGCGCGTTTAACAGACATCGTCTTCCGCAGCAGGGACGAGACCGGCGCGCTCGAGCCGCCGCAATAAATTTCCGCTCTCTTCTAATTTCTCGCTGACATAGCGCATCCCACCTCCTCCTCCTCCCCCCCCCCCCGCCTCTTTACCCCCGCGAGCTTTTTTTCCTCGCCCCTGTGCCGCCTGTCGTCGCCTCGCGTGCGTAACACGTCGTACGTCGTGTCCTGGCGAGAGCCGCGGATTGGAAAGAGAACGAAAGAACCGCTTGCAGGGTGCGGGAGAAAAAGGGGGGGGGGAGAAAAGCAGGATGCATCGCTCAGGAGGGAGGAGAAGGTACAGCGGGTGCGAGACGGGCGGGCGAGAGGGTGAGACACGCGGAGGGTGGGTGAATGCTAATATTAAAAGTAATATTTCTGGGGCCGTCCGCGGCGCAGGCGAGCTCGCTCCCTCTCGCCCGGCTCTATTTATTTTTTAATATAAATTAAACAATTTATTCTCCGGCGCGCCGGGCCGGCTACTGAAATAGAGAAATAATGCCGGGGCTGCAATATCGAATGAAATATCGTCCGCGATCTACCGCCGGCTGAAAGGAGAACGCGGCCGTGCAGCCGCGCCCGCGGTAAGTGCGCCGCGCGCGGGTATACTTGATCGCAAAAGTGCGAGCGTATTTAAGAACACCGTGAGATAGATATTTAACTAACAGCTAAGTGACGGAGGGAAAGCTGATTTAGATAGATAGATAAATTAATTGAAATGAACAGCATTACGCTGAATTATATATTTTTATTCATAAAATTAAATTAAAATTAAATAATTCATGATATTACGCATTTTTCTTGCTATTTTATCGTGCGCATTATATGGAAATTAAACTTTTATACTTTTTATTTGCATGTTATATGAGATTGAGTTTCATTTCTACGAAATGTATCATTAAAATGTATCATTAAAGCATCGCAGATATTTCTTCGACAACGTCATTTTCTCAATTACCTAATTTCAATTTCATATTCTCAAAAATAATCGCAGCTAGAGTAACTCGCCAAAATATTTAGAAACGTATTTTAATATTGTTATTTGCATCCGAAACATCGTATTGTACATAGCAGCAGGTATGAAAATTTATTTCTGTATACCCGCTGCTCCCCGGTTCTCTCTCTCTCTCTCTCTCTCGCAATATATTTCAATATATTAAAAAATTCCTTTTTAATATATTAAATTTAATATATTAAAAAATGTTATTAAACCTTTATGAGACGCTTGATTTTAATTTCGTAATTACAATTTCTCGGTGAAAACTGTTAAATGTTAATAATAAATATCAATAATTATTTCTGCATAAGTGATAATTATCCATATCATATGCAGACTTTTGCGGCCAAGTGGGTACGCACGGTGGGACGCACGTTTGCAATTTGCATCGCATAAAAACGGAATGCGGCTTCGTTCGGCCGCGAAAAAGAAGCGTCGGCCCCCTAGGATTGCGCGTGATGACAAGCGCGATCTCGATCGGAATGTGAGATATTTCGCGTTTCGCGGGAACGACCATCACTATCGCACGCACGCGATTTCCTACCACGCGTCGCCTAATTAATCCCGGTAAAAGATAACTCGGGCGTTGTCAGAAGTTTTCTTCGGGACGCACGCATCGGCGGAGTTACTTTTAAAGATTTGACAGTTGAAATTAAACTTATAAATTAAAATAAGCAAGGATTGAGATTGCAGTCTGCGCTTTGTTTAATGATTTACTGTTCTCCTTCTTCTATGGATTGCACTTAATTTTATCTAAAATATGAGAAAGAGGGATGATATATAGTTTTAGCTATAATACAGAAGGGGAAAAATAGAGTTAACTTTGAGTGACATTGATGTAAACACTAGTGAAATAAGTAATGATCATTCGTTAATAATAAAAACCACGATTGTTGTGTAATAAAAAAAATCTTGTCGCAATTAGCTGTTTCGGCGAGCAACGCGAGTGCAATTATTTATGTGTGAGTAGAATTGAATTAATTACGTCGGCGATCGATGTCGCGCAAAGAAATTGAAATTCAATTCAATTTGTGCTACTCGCTGTTTAAGTGTTAACGTGAGCGACGTCGCGCGAGCGCGGTGGGTACGCGTTTTTGCACGAATTTAATCTATTTTAATTTACACAAATTCGATACCGGTGAGAGAGGAGAGCGGGAGAGGAGAGAGCGGGAGAGAGAGAGAAAGAGAGTGGGAGAGAGAGAAAGAGAGAAAGCGAGAGCGCTCGCTCGCACGCGCGCTTACAAATTATACGCGAATGAAAATTTAATCTAGCCGTATTTGTATAGATTTTATATATTGCTACGAACTTACGAGAGTCGTAGCCGAATGAAATTAAAGTTAAATAATTTAATTTCGACGTCGAGTTCGTTAAATTGTGATTAAATGAATTTCGATAATTATTGTTTTCCGCCCGCGCGAGCGCGTTTCGCGCTTTGCTCGCTCGCAGCAATCGTAGGCGGCCGCTGCCGTCGCTGCCGCGGCAATTCCGCCGCGGAATTGTCTTGCGAACTTTCGAAAATTTATCGCCGCCTTCCACATAATACAAAGTTACCGCCGGCGCGGCCGTTATTATTGTTGGAAGGCGATTCTCTCTCTTTCTCTCTCTCTCTCTCTCTCCCTCTCTCCCTCCCTCCCTGCCTTTTTCTTTTCTTTTTCTTTTCCTTTTTTTATTAATATCGAACCGCTTGCGCTCTCGCTCGCGCGTTATATTTGGCGGAGTCGTTTCTGCAATAGTAACTAAGTTCAGCTATAACTCGACGCGCGCGCTATAAGATCCAAAGTTACTAAATTACTTGCAAACTTCTCCTCCTCGTGCGCGCACCCATGATGTATCAATAATTACGGACTCGCTTCGTTCTCGTGTGCCACTTTACCTTCCATGAAGAGAATTAGCCGTATCGTCGACAAAAATCGACGGGCTATTGTCGAACTAATAATTTCCACAAAACGTCCAAGATCAGCTAAATCCGGCTAACACATTCGGACAGTCAACGGTGCATATTATATGAGATCAGAGTAGCGCGTTTAGAGCCGCTTATATCAGTAATTTAACTTGATTTAATTTTATTTAATATAATTTATCTCGGTTTAATTTCTACATTGCGATAATTTCCAATATTAATCAACGCTAACTGTGGTTAATTAAATTTTCTTTCGGTATCTGCACAGAGAGCTGCAAAGTTACTGTCCATTCATCCAATTCGTATAATTAGATGATTAGATAAAATATCAATGACGTAACTACATGAGACATGCGTCACGATGACATTTCTTTAAGCGAGATCTCTCTCGCGAAAAGACGGAGGGTAAATCTCTTATTCGTATGTTAAAAAAAAAAGTTGAGATGGACGATGATTCAGATCCTGTTATAGAATTGTGACTTAAAAAAAAGTGGATTAGTCAATGGAGTCAGCTAGTAATCGAATCATAATGTTAAACTTGGCTTCTCGCTTTTAAACTCTGCTCATGTATAATATGTTCGGCTCATTCTTGCGAATTGAATTCCGTCAGGCGCGCATTTAACCAGATTTAGCTTTAAACACGTAGCAAATACAATAACGCATTCTTAAATATCGTTGAAATATTTTTGCATTCGCGATTTTAGCTTTTTCTTCGCTGGTTTTATTGCTATAAGAATACTTCTTTTTGCCGGCTAGTTGATAGGTCAGAAATCGCGAGTCCCCAAATATATCTCGCAAAAAGCCGCCGAGAGGCCACAGGTATAATAATCGCGATTTGCCACCGCCGCCACGGCCTGCGCTTTTACCTGACGGCCGTGTAATCGCTTCGGCCGCAGCTATTATTGCGACCTGGCAGAAATTACTCATAGATTATTTCTGGCCGCGACACGCGGCGCGCACCGGCCCACGTTCATATGTACGCGCATACACGCCGATATAAACGCTGACGAATAACTAAACATTTTACGACGCGCGCCACCGAGACGCTGCCTCGTTCCCCGCGTTGATGAGGGCCTCAGCCTCTCGAATTAACCCTTCATTTATCAAGAGAAAAATCTAGATTTAGCTGACATCTCCGCATGTCCACAGACGTTCCGAGGATCTCACGCAAACTTCCGGACAAATTAGTTTTCAAATTTCAAAATAATCGTGCAAAAATTGTATCCAATTTTTATTTTACAATCTATTTTTTCTTTAAAGAGAAGAAAAATTTGCATGATTTGAATTAATAGTTACGCTTGTTTAAAAAAACCGGTGATCAAAGCTTACGCAGCATACGATCAACCGCCATTTCCTTTAGCCTGCAGATTAAATTTTATAACGAGTCTTAATTTCAACGTTGCCGAAATGAAGAAATTTAGGAAGAAATTGCGGAACTCATTACTTTTGCGGCTTCCCTGTACGATCCTGTACTAAGTCTCGCGATTTAACATACCCACCATTTCCAGCGCCTTCGTGTCTCAATTACTGTAACTCGGTTTGTCGGCGGGAGTCTCCGGATGGTCTATTAACGGACCCGAGCGTTAATCATCCCCGACGGTTTTGGCATATTCGCACTGTCTCGGAGAAAGTGAATTTTTCATCGAATGGTTTCCGAAACGGTAGATTGTCGGCACTGTCTATCAAACGTTTCCCATTCTGAGTATGTCTCAGAATTCTACATCGGTCGTACATTAATTACAAAATTAAATCTGCGGTTCGTTATAATACCAATATTTCTAAGCGCATGAGACGTTTAGGGAATAAAATCATTTTGTTACGACAAAAAAAAAAAAAAAACGTATAAAACATAAAAAAAAAAAATAGTACACAAGCGTATATAGACATTTATATATCGGAATCGCGGCGGTATCGACGAACGATTGTATCCGCCTCGACAAAGCTGCGTCGATACACACGCGTCGCAGGGGACATAAGGCGGTAATTCGCAGGGCGACTCGTCCCGAGATTGGCGGGTGAGAAGCTAGGTAGGAAGGCAGGAAGGCAATGCACTTTATGATCGAACAACGGCGGCCCGCCGCCGAGGGGTAGGCTGCTATGTATAGCGCGACTGAATCATAAGCTACGTATTGTACATACGTACGTAAAGTAGCTATTGCCCTCGCAATAGTGTGTACGGGGTGTCCCAGAAAATAACGCTCCAAATCCGATATTGACGCGCGGTTATATATATACGGAATCTTTTTTTTCAGCCCCTTAAATCCATCAAACCGACGATAAACGTCTCGATCTTAAATTACATGTTTATTCATTTACAGTAGCTCGAGATTAATTAACGTACAATTAAGTTTATGGAGTTTACAGGCCGTTCTCTCTCTCTCTTTCTCTCTCGCTCTCTCTCGAAACATCGCGAATTAGATCGCAAGTGAGATTGTGTATTGTTTTGCGAGAACGGTTCTTTTGAGGGGCCCCGTACTTAATTAGCGAGCGAGAAAAAGTCGATTTTATCGTACGGTCGAGCGTGATATTTTTCCGCTCGCGCGCGCGATAAGGACTGCGCGCGAACGCGTGTTTAGACGGAGCGACTTTTAATCGCCGTTGCCCCCGAGATGCTTATTTAAACGGCACAGCTTGCCAGCCTTTAAACATCGCGATCGGGAGACGAGAACTCGCGCGAGAAAGATGCACCGCGGACACGCGATATTTTGATATTTTAATGATGCCGGTTAGCGGCCGTGAAAAGGCACTTCACCACGAAATACAATGACGTGGCTTTTAACGCCCGCAGCGCGGATATTAGCATAAATCCGCGATCGGTAACGGATAGCGCTAATTATTAGCTGCGTACGTTGATTGTCTACTAATGGGTCTCTTCCGCGACTTCGCTATTCCGTTCCGTTTGGGAACACGGTCACTCGAGAAGGCCCTCGCGAGAGAGATCTTACAACAGGAATATGAATTTTTGCATTGCCGATCGATGCTAATTCGCGCGTCCTGTCTCGCGTAACTCTTTCCTCCCCGTCGTGTCTTTTTTCGCTTCCCTCCACTCGCATCTTTCGCCCTTCTCGCGTTTTCTGTTGGTTCGCTAATGATGTTGTGGCTATTACCGTGATGCGTTCTGTGAATTACACATAATAGGTATCAAAGCTTCGTTCCTGAAATGCGTTAACGTTTGCGACCATCTTCGTTCGTATGCGATGATTGCTCGCAGATCGGTTTTCATCGATCGTATGTAAGATCTGTATCACAGCAATATAATAAATCGTATGCGGAAATAGTGTACACGAAATGGATGATAGTGTATTAGTGGCATTAGCTTGCAAGTGTGTGTATAAATTAAGGTAAACTAAATAATTTTTTAAATTATATCAAATTATTTGATATAAGTTCGTATCTGAAATATTGGCCCAAAGACTGATTTATAGGCAACGTTCGAAAATATTTAGAATTGCAAATTTATTTCTCAAGTACACAACTCTTAAAATTAAAAAATAAAATTGTGATAATTTTTTAATGCAAGAATGCCACTTACATGAATTTTTCAAGTACATGATAAGTAAAGACCGAAAATTAATATTTTTCAACACTTTCGTGCAGTCTCTAGAATCATAATTAGTTAGCGAATATCACAAACTGCCTTGACTTTCTTTCCGCGTTAGTTCCTCAAGTTGGATTACGCTGCTCCGGATTAAATTATGGAACGGACCGTTGGCGAAGCGCGCTCCGATTCTCAGCTTTGTTCCCGGATATTGTAATAAATCATGAGGCGATTATATAATATATTAGTAAGGTAAACACGTCATTATTCGCGCATGAAATTACGCGGTGAGCGCGGTATAATCGCGAGAAGTAAAACGTGGAATTATGATAATGATGCTTGCAAGCCTCGAATTTTCAAGTATCGCTTAGAGGAGAGTGCTCACTCGCGAGTGCGTTTCTCAACAATCGCCATTTGATTTATCGTATCCGTTATGTTACCGTATCTCCGTGCACGTAATATTTATATTAGATATATTTCAGTATAATTCGCGATTCGCGAAGATTAAGAATTAGGAATAGAGTCCATCGATCATTAGATTCCCTCGTAGATAGATCCCTTGTAATACTCTTTAATCATCATTATCCTTGCAGCACCCTTTAATCATCATTATCATCCATTACTGAAACTACATTGCAAGCACGTTCTCGAAAATATAAATTATCCACAAATGCGATTACATCGTGATTCAAGTATACCGTTCTAAATTTTCATATTTTGCTTTACAAAAGATATGTATTTTACAAGTAGTTTGTGTCAAGCTTTTTCCAAATTTTTCCACAATTTCGTTTATTAATATTTAATTCAGTAAAGGATAACAAAAATTATTAGCCGTTTACAAAATACTGACATAACCCAGAAATATTGTGAAATTTATATACAATCAAGAAAGTTGGTTGGAGAAAAAAATTAACAATAATTTAATCTTCCAAGAGTTTTATAGGCAAGATTAATTTTCACAAATATTTAGGAAATTTATTTTGCTATCGCTTTTGAAAAAAAATCATGTCACGTTGACACGCCTTCGCGGAAGATGCGATTCCTGGTCGGCGGTGCGGCGCGTATCCTCGGTTCGCGGCGTCTTTCGCGCGCGTATTGTTTTCGACTTCCGGCCGATAAAAGTCGATTCCGCCCACCGACCGGTACTTCGCGGCGCGGATACTCCAAGCAGGCGGCTATCTGCCGGGTGGATCAGAACCTTCGGTAGCCGAGGCAGAGCGCAATATCCCGTTCCCGATCTCTCTCGAGGCCCGCGCCTTGCCCCTCTCTTCTCCTCGCGAGCGCGCGCCCCTCGCGACTCCGAGAAATATTATTTAAGTGCTTCCTGGCATATAAATAGTCCGTACGCGATGATAATTAAAGTCTCCCGGGAGACGGTATCGGGCCGACGATCTATCTGCTCCGGTGGGGCGGTGGTATACACAAGGTGTCTCGCAACAAGCGCGTTTCTTCTCCGCTGCAGATTTTCGGCGGATTCAGAATTCATTTTTTCTACACATAAATTCCTTCTTTTCAATGATTTATAAACTTTCGTCTCTAGAAAAATTGAAAAATTCTTACTTTTAAAATCAATTTAGGAAAGTTTGATGTTGCGGTCCCACGTTTTAGTTGGCCAAAAAGTTTTTAATTTTCAGTTTTTGATACTTGAGCAATATTTTACATATTGATGTTAAAATAAGGATGTGCAGAGTTAATATGCAATATCACATGTATCTCAGTTAATAAAGTTTTAAATTGCAATTTTAATTTCGCCGAGTGAAAGCAATAAATTTCATTATTTATTCACATGACAAAAATTTCTAGTTTCTTGCCATCGGCATGTCGTCAAATTCGGGCTAAGAAAAAATCGATTTTAAATCCGCGAAGGAATATAAGCGATCGGACACCCTGTATGTACAACACGCACGCCTCCTGCTCGTATCCTTCCACCAGCGGGAGCGCCGCCTCCTGTTCGTTCCTCATTTAAATACGTACCTGCTATCTACGCGAAACAGTCGTCACTACCGCGCACAATACAGCCGGAACAACTGGCGTTGGATAATAGCTAGTACATGTACCACACAGTACACAGCAGCACCTTCTTCCACCGGCTCTCGTTCGGTGATCGCGATCGCACCCCGCACTCGTTTCCTATTAATTCCCGCTTATTTTCCGATCGTTATTTATCGCGCGCGCCGCGCCGCGACTATCTGTAATTAAGACCTTCTCGACCCGATAAATACTTGCTTTTAATACCGTACGTTGTCAAGAATTCTCGGTTTAATACGCCCCGCTCGTATCTCGCTGAGAATCTATTCTGCTTGCCGACTATTTTCTCGTAACGCAATTTTAATGCCGCAACAGTTGGCGCGGTACGAATATCGCGAATAAATTAATCCTGTATGGAAATTATTTTTTTCGACAAGAAAAAGGTATGCGACCTTAAGTTCTTGATCCTCTGAGTGTCGTAATTGCTTCTCAGTTTTTATAATTCTTAATATAATGTTATAAAATATAGCTTTCTCATTCGAAAGCAATGTGTTAAAAACAGAATGAAATTACTTTGAAATGTATAGTAATAAGTATTTTACATATTATGAATATTATATTAATTTCAGCAAAAATAGGATAAAATATCTGCGGGAAATGCAAAATTGTAATATTATGCCCGAAGGAGATGGCCTTAAGATTAAAAAAAACTTTATTAATACGCGATATAAGCGATCTAGATATATCCTGATGCAATTGCAATACGTAAGATTGATACCAAGTGTAATATCAGAAATAACGATTTCGATTCTCAATTACTGTCGCGCCAATCGCGTCTTTCGCATTAACTCACGTCTGTTTTTAGATCGTTACTCATTGTGCACGAGTCGAACACCCGTAATTACGACCGAGATCGACAGTAAATCTTTGCAGAATATATGTGTATTCGTTTATTATGGCACACGTCAGCGTGTGTATATAAAAATCAAAATATAAAACGTATTAAATATTAAGTTACGATTTTCGAATTTATAAATGTTGAATAAATTTTCAACATTTGTGTGTCTTAAATGTAATTATTTTTTCAGTAAAATGTAGAAGAATATAATATAAAAATAGCCAATTTTACCAGTCAATATTTTTATATTTTTATATAGCGCGATTTTTAAAAATACTTTTAGTTACTTCTCGATAGTGAAATTTGCATATCGCGAAAGAACACTTATCAACTGCTTTCCTACAGATTATGGTCGATCGAAGAACCGGCCGATCGAGCGCTCGTAGATTCTTTCGTTTCCTATAAATTACCGCTAATTTTCCGATCATTATTTATCGCGTATACCTGCGACGCGTTCCTATAATTAGAGCCCTGCGTAAGTAAGCGATAAATCCACAGCGATCTGTCCATGAAACTTCTTTGCGCTTGTTTCTCGCGATACTCGAGTCAGGCCGCGAGATAGAAATTACCGCGATGATGGCGAGTCGGCGCAGTCAGGAAATTCTTGATTTACGCCACGGGAATGTGATTTTTGCCGAGGATCTCGCTCAAAAGTTACTCAACGATAGACTCACCTGCAACACAGAAGAAACAAAGCGCATTACTTATAAGAATTATATAAATATTACAGTGATTATAAATATAATATGATAACTATAAAGAAAATATAAATAAAATTATATAATATAACTAGATTATCACAATAGCATCTAATAATTGTAGTATAATAACTAGGGATTATTATCAATTAACAGCGATTAATTCCATAAATTTCTTAATAACTATTTTAAATAAGATTTACATCAGATATTAACGATGTTAACATTATATCTCATTGCACACACGTTTCTGCATACTGCTCATATAATCCTCCGGTATTACATGCAAAACATATTAATGTTAATTAGCACGTATTAATGTTAATCGGATGCAATCATTCCACGTTAGTGTGCCAGTGTTAAATCAGCCGGAAATTTTCGCTGTAAAATTCGCGCAAGGACAAGAATCGATAAGCGGAAGTCGGCGATGAAAATCGACGACGCGAGACCGAGGGGAGAATCGAGCCGGTGCACGCTGGATCTTCCGCGGAAGTAGGCGAGTCCTCCAGGATCGATTTCAGCGGGTCCAGCGAGTCCGCAGAGGGTTGCGAAAGGTAGGAGCGGGCTGCGAGGGGATGAGAAACAGACGAGGAGAGGCTGGAGAGGTGGAGAGAGAAACGTATACATACGAATAGGGCGCACACACGCGCGTATACACGCGTGTACGACCGTGGAGCGAGAGACGGTTACGAAGGGGGCTGGTGGCGAAGGGGCAGGGAGAGAAAACCGGGCGCCGGTGGCGGCGGAGGCCGGCGGAGGGGGTTGAGGGGGGGTGCAGGAATGGATCGCTGAATTTCTCGAATAATTAAGTTAGACCTCGGCGAGCTAGGGGTGGTCGCTTACCTACCAACACGCTCTCATACATTATGTACCGCGGTCGTACATACGCGCACACGTATTGCACACAGAGGCGCGGTGCACGCACGGACACAGACGCGCGACAGCGATATCCTCCCTACGCTCGTTCGCGCTCTCTCGTCGTGCCTGTGGAATCGCGCGCGCACACACACATACACACACACTCACGCGGGACGGCATTGGATATATACTTAATGAAGCGTAAATAATTGAGTAATGTGCTCCAGGCCGTTCGATCGGCGCTCCTATTGGTCAGTATTAATCTATTCCGGCGCATTAGCGTCCGGTCTATCTCTGCCGGCCGGACCGACCGGCCTAGGACACGGGAACGCGCGCGCGAGAGACTAGATAGATAGCCAGGACCCGCGAGCGCTCCGCGTTAACCCGCGCTAACCCGCGCGCTAATCTGCCGAGAACTCGATCGAAGTGCGCTCTCGATGACCAACGCGGTCCTCGCGTCCCCCGCGCTCTCCGTGTCTATCCGCACTTGTCGCTTCTCACTTCACAAAAGTCTTTGCATTTCTCAAATTCGTAAAAAATAGATTACTTCAAAAGTAGATCAATTGAGTAAATTAATCGTCTTCATTTTTTTAGCTCTAGTAATTGACGTTTGAAAAAATTTTTTTTCTTTTGTTTCGACAAGTTTGAAATAAATTTAACATCTCAATGGAATTGCAATCGAAAGATCACAATTTTTTAAGAAAGCTAGAATAATGAAGATCAATTAGAGAGATCGATTTTTTTCTTGCAGAAATATTTGAGTGAAATGATTTAATGATTTCTTGTCAACGATACAATTTACCGTATTTATTCATTTATTATTTTGTATTTTCCTACTAAATTTGTAATGCGTAATTCACGTTTTACATCGTACATACGTATATCAGAAATGTATGGATGTAATAAGGGCAATTTCACTTCCTCCAACTACCTAGCCATCCACTGATATCTATCCATCCATCTCTCTGCTTTTCCCCTTCATCGCGTAATAGACACAGATCAATGCATGCGATCTCTTTGGCGGGGCGTGGATTGATTTTCCGCGAGGCAGACTACTGGATTCATCGGCTCGGCATCTCGAGATTCCTGGCGATCGCGCTCGAGCGCACTTACTGATCACCGGTAGTGATTTGCGCGATGATCGACGCTGCGATTCGCTTGATCGGGTTAACGCCGATTAGCCGTCACGTTGGCTCCTTTTCCGCGTCCGCGCCTGGAGGTTGCGCGGCTTTCGCGGATTCCTAGAGATGCCGATAAGGCATTTCAGTTCGACAAATCAAAGGTGAAGGAGATTTGCAAACGCCTGCAGGTTGAATTTTGGATCGTTGGAGGTGAATTTCGCGATCGTTGATTTGACAGGAACGTTTGATAGGATGTTTGCGCAAAAAATTTTGAAATTTTTCGAAAACGCAGGGCGGAACGAGCAAGGATACTTTAGAGAGAAAAAAGATAAGATAACACTGAATATCGGAAATAAAGTTTTTCGGTTAAAATATACTTATCCAGCCGAAAATTTTTCGCTTTTATTAAACATTTAAAATTTATTCTTAATGCGAAATGTTTTTCATCTCGTGATACACGTGTCGCACAATGCGAGGAAAACGGAAGCGCTGGCTCGAAATAGTACGCTCATCTGCGACTCGTCGCGACTTCGACGAAATTGTCGCGTCTTTCTATTCTTGCGCCGAAGCTATATAGTGATCGACCGTGCTATTTCGAGATCGCACAGGGGATGAACGGCGAGCGAGAGGAGCAGACGAGCCGCGACTGCGGTGGTTGGGCAACGGCAATAGGGGTGAATCAGGCGATGAGAAAGAGAGAGAGAGAGGGAGGGAGAGAGAGAGAAAGAGGGAGAGAGGAAGAGAGAAAGAGAAAGAGAAAGAGAGAGAGAGAGAGGGGAAAGGTCCTCGCTATCTTCGGAAAAGTCGCGCGAATCTAACGAGAGCGGAGCCACAGGTGTTTTCGCCACGAATATATACACTTCCACCCACTCTAGCCCCTCCGCCGCCTCTCGCCTCGCCATCGCTTCTGCAATTCACCGCCGACACTGGCCTCTCCTTCGCCCCGAGATATCATCGCGTCGAAAGATGCCGATCATTTTTAAAATAAATAATAGCTTTTGCAAAAACTGTATTATTTTAGACTCGACCAAAGAGTCTAACAGTTGCAGCGAAGGAACACCCTGTATCGAACATTTGAATAAGCGACGGCAACAATGCGCGCGTTCTATCTTCTCGCTGGATTTACACACATCTTTTTCACACCTCGGTAGTAGGGTGCGCTGCATAATGATCCATGCATAATCTTTTCCACGGGAAACGCGAAAGATAAAAGGCGCGCTCGCGTGGACTCGGTTATTAAAACACGCGTGTTGGGCTATAAGCCATAATCGCGTTGGTAACTAGAATTTTACGGCGATGTATATCATTTTTACGGCGGGGTGGTATAGTGACGCGCAGCGGGACGGCCGGGAATTAGCAGGGATATTAATAATTGCCAGAGCGCCGAAATTCGCGAAACTGAGCCCTGCGCAGCGTAATAAGAAAATCTTTTTCCGCTAGAAACATTCTCAACGTGTTAATATTATAATATAATCCCATTCGTAAAATACTATCAAATAAAAGTTTTCCTCCAAAAATTTTGTACGCAATTCTATATTTCTAGTAAAGCAGAAGGAAAATTGTTATTTATTTTTAGCGTTGAATTTTGCGAAATAATATTCGCCTTGCACTAAATAGAAATTATATCGTCTCTTCGCTGCGTTTTTAGTTGCAAGAATTAGTTTAAAATTGCATTGAAGTGTTGATCAAGTTTTAAAATTTTGCGTTGCAATTTCATGCGCGGTTAGGTCTTTCTAGATTATCTAAGAATTAATGAGCCCGCGAGCAAGAGGATGGTGGAAAGGAGGGATTGGGGGGGGGGGGGGCAATCATTAATTTCTGTATATCGTAATTCTCCCTTTAGAACGGCGGCACCGTTACCTGCTTTTCGCATTGTATCTTTGATCGTATATTCCGGAAACCGATATTATATCGCACGACGCGATATCATGTCGAATGCGCGGTGTACATTGATGCTATATATCGACGAGAAGAGAGGGAAGGCCGGAGGGATGTGGGGATAGGCATTTTCGAAGCATTCCGCGTATCCGCTCGTCCTAGACGAGCCTAGAGTAACTCTGTGCCGCAGGAGGGTGGTGGACGGCGGGAGGAGAGGAGCGATCGGGGGGCGAAATGCGCACGGCCAAATGCGGGATATTAGCTCGCGATTAATTATTAATAGTATCGAGTGCCCGCTAATAGATATAATGTTATTGCAGCGAGATCAGTCGTGGCTGGACGATGGCGGAAACGCCATTGGCCTGGCTAGGATAGTCGAATTCGAGATATCGAGGCAAGAGCCCTCCCGTCCCCCTTCCCGTGGACCCCTATTACGTGACAGAGCTTTGTGTGTATGTAGAATATTCCATCAAGTGTTACTTGAATATTTTGCATCTATTTAATATTGAAATTCAATGTTATCACAATGTTATTAAAAAGCAGCAGATACAGAAAAAGAATCGTACCTATAAGCCTCAATGCCTCTCTTATATAACTGTAGTAACAATCAAGATAAGCAATCGAGAATTGTACAATACTATCACAATGCGAATTGTTTCGCATATTTAAAGTTAATATTAATTTGGAAAATTTCACATGACTACACATTCAATTTGCTTTTACCAATTTTTTTTTTTTAAATTAGTTGTTTTGGAATTATCATTTTGTACGCAATTCTATGTTCCTTGGAAGGAAAAAAATCTATTTAACGTATGTTATTCCTATCAATATTGAATTTTATAAAATAGATATAAATTAATTTTGCAGTGTATTTATTGTGCACACGAGAGAGCGGTTGAAAATTGTATGAAACAGTATTCATCAAGTTTTAAGATCTTGCGCTGCAGACTAGAGAAGCTAATACTTATAAAATATACTGTCGCGTAAAAAGATGAGGAGATCGGAAAACAAGGGAGATGGGTGAAATTTCGTTTGCGCAACGAAATCGGATCCTTAATAACTCATCGATATTTTTTCGCCCGGAGAATCGCCGGCGAAACGATGTTAAGCCTCATTCGCTGCTAAGATACGCTATCAACGAGTCTGCTGCAGAGTTTCACTGAAGGATCTACCCTCCTCGGGATTTTCCTCACTTTCGACAGAAAACGATATCGCACTCTCTACTCGGTTGTTAAGAGAGTATAACTATATGCCGTAAGAGAATCAATGCGGGTTAAATGATATGCTTCGCTGAAGCTTGAAATACAAACCTGAAAGCTTGAAAAAATTTCTCTTAAGCTCTTATTAATTGTAAACCAGAATTATGACATCTATTATAAACAGCTTAGTTTTGGAAATCGATTACTTAACTATTAAGATAGAAAAGAATTTTTTCAATTATTAGAATTTTTAGATTTGCAATTTTTTAATTTAAAACCATCTGAGACGTAAACAAATTTCTTTTGCATATTTCCAAAATTTGTTTCGATTTTCTTAGTTCCATGTTTTCTGTTTCACTGAAAATTATTCAGTTTCTCTAAACATGAAAAGAGGAGTAGATCCCGAACAAACACCGATCGAAGTGAAACAGTTACGAGGTGCAACTCTCAAGTGTTTCAGTTCTTTGAATCTGTCGGCTTTTCTTTTTGTGAAGAATCATGTATAAAAATTGTGCCGACTCGTTTGAGTTATAAATTCCGAGGAGGAGACGAGTGCGCGTCATCTCCCCGCGAGGCACAAGTGGCGGCTGGCAAAGCAAAGCAGAGCAGAGAGGGCGAGTCGCGAGAGCGGAAGAGACGTCGTAAAGAGACAATAGCCGAGTGGCGTTTTCAGACACGTACAACATCGATCCCGAGACCGATGTCGGAAACAGCACGAGAGGGGTACGTTTTTTTTCCACCGTGGAAAACCGCCTGATGGATACGCGAAGCCGCGGGGCCGAATTGTTTTTGCGTCGAATTAAAAAAAATCAACGATTTATATCGGGCAATTTCGGTCGCGCAGGGCGGCGCGCACGAAATTATCGGAAAAATATCGGCGCGTTAATAATACACTAATTTCGTAATTGAAAAGCGGTTTTATTTATCGGGCCGGCGGAGTTGCCGGCCGGTCGGTGAAATTTTTCGCGGCCGGTCGACGATTAACGGTCGCGGGATAACGCACGCGGGATGAAATTTTAGAGAACGAAAACGGCGATGGAACGTCCCGCGAATAGAGACAACGATAGAAAAAGAGAAAGAGACAGGGAGAATGGAACGGAATAAAATAGAATTTATGCCATGTAACTGCTTTCAAAGTTTAATTAAGTACTTTAACGCCGCGCGCACGCTTTTATTTCCGTCATATATTATTTTCCATTTTCGCCATTAAAATAAGTTGCGTTTGTCTTATTCGGGTATAAATGTAATGAATACTTTGGACTTTGTTACGATAATATTTCAAATTATCGTTACAGATGTATTGAGATAATTAGCGACATTTCTAATGTATATTTTACTTTTTATCAATTTTGTTATGATATTTTTTTTATCAGAAGTTCCACATAAAGTATATCTTGGAAAGTATCGTATCGTGAGAATAGACAGACAAAGGGAGGAAAGTGGAAAACGGAAAACGAGCTATTTCGTCACGCCGGCCAATGTGCGCGCGACTGCGAATACAGGTGCAGATGCAACGGCGTGGGCGTGAAAGAGGAAGTCGAGTTATTTCGGATATTAAACACGAAATTGCGTGTAGAATAGTCCGGAAAAGCCGCCGCCGCCGCCGCCGCCAAAACCCATCCACGTCGCCTAAGTCTTTTAAGCGACGTGTAGCTTCGGCTTTCGATTTAGCGGCGGGAGAATCGCCGGTTTAATCCGACCTTTTTCGTTCCGCGCGTAGTTATTCGCGATTATCGGGATTATCGATCACGATTTAAGGAGAATGCGTACGGGAAAGTAAATCCACCTCACTTTTTTCAGTTTACATGACATTATCAATCAATGTCGTAGCTACTGATCGCCGTTTAGGAAAAAAATGTGTAAGAATATCTCCTTTTAGAAAATGCGAAAATATGATTTAAAAGGGATTTTACTTAAGACCTGAAAAAACATGCAGAAAATTGCAGTCTTTTTGTATTAAATCTAGGAAAATGTTAAATAAAAAAACAAAAATCTTAAATGAGGAAACAATATCATTATTTCATTTTATAGTTACAATGCTTGTCGGGATTATTGATTACCGATTCGAAAAGTACAATCTAAAAAAACATGACCGGCATTTCTTTTATTGCATTTCTCTTCAATAAATCTAAAAGAAATTACACGTATAATGCAGGCAAAAATGTAATGTAATCACATCAATAAGTAGTTCAGTCGCAATTGTTGTTAATAATAGTCCGGCATCTCCATGGCATGCTATCTATTATAGATAGATTGAAAATACGATGTAAAAGGCCAAATATCTCTGTATGCGAAAGGAAGATACAGCACGTACAGTCGAGAAATTTTATTCCCCGCCGTCCAAGTTCCTCGACTTAGACGGAAGTGTCCGAAAAGGCAGGAATGCATCTCGGTGCGCGGAAGGAAGGAAACTTCTTTGCAAACCGCCTAACTCGCTCAAAGGACCGAAAAGTCCGGCGAAAAGTAATTCTTCCAGTCTCCCTGGCCCCTTTATTTTTTGGAACGTTCGGAGGCACATCCTCCGCCCCACTGTCTCCTCTTTCACCCTCCTATTTCGCTCCCTCTCGAAAGAGATTTAGCTGGCTGGCGGTATAATATGGAATACCGGCGGGGAAGAGAGGAGGGTGGCAGGCGACGGGGAGAGGTGGTCCCAAGGCACTTTCTTTGAAGCCGGCTGAGCCACTTGGGGAGGGTGGCAACCCGGCGGTGCTGTGAGTTTGGGGCAGGTCGCAACATCAAAGAGCGACACACTTGAAGCCGAGATTTCCACCTCTCGCCCGGCCACCGCCGTTTCCTCCTCGTCCCCCGCAGAGTCACCGATGACCTCCGCCCTATTGTCCGCTCTATAGCTAAAATCGGCTCTCGTTTTTTTGTATGCGGCGGAAGCGACAGACACCGATGTGTAACACAGCCATGTCGCGATTGGCGATTAAAAGGAAAAATCGAGCGTTGCAAAATGCTTATTCTCAATTTTTTCTCTCTGCTCTCTCTTTTTGCAGTGTGTCGTTTTTTATATGCAATTCTTTGCCGCAATTGTTAGACGATTTGTTACAGGCGTGTAATTGAACTTAATTTATTTCTTCTGGATGAGGTCTGGATGAGGCGCGAATTTTTAACGAGCCGTTTATTTCGGTGTCAGCCACCCTTTTTTCGTACGCTCGTGAGCTCTCGATCGGTAAATTTTAATCTTCTCCCCGACGCGCTTGCTCGCACGCGGAAAAGAGCGGAAAACGCATATTTGTAGTATCAATATGCATCGCTTCCGCCACGGCACGAGCGGGAGACTGCAGTTACCGCGGATAATTCTAAAGAATAATGTTTTTTTTAATTCCGAGCCGGGGCCGCTCGCGCTCGCGATGATCGGCGGCCGGGTGTGTCTCTATTTTTTCTGGCCGGCCGGGTGTGCATTAATTTGTAATTGCGCGGCCGTTTTTACGCGCGAAGTCCGCCGATCGGAAAATAATCGGTCCGCGCGCTTCCCGATCGGATCGCGCGAATTGCTTTGTTTTGCGTTTTCGGCCGGAGATGGATGGACGATAGAGCTGCGCGGAGCGAGCGAGAAAGGGACATTTATTAGGGGGATAGAGAAAGGGTGAGAGAGAGAGAGGGAAGCAGGAGAGCAAAAGCGGGCGGACAGAGAGAAGCTTGCTTTTTCGCGGCTTAAAATTAATATGCATGGGTCCGACAGCGAAACGTTTATCTTGCCGGGCTTGATTTCGTTTTGATACGCCGACAAATTGCGGCGCGCGCGTGCCTCCGCGAGCGGGCCGCCATGTAATATTTGCGAAAGCACCGCATCTCGACCGCGGAGCTGCGGAGTTTGAATAAAAGAGACAGCCGTATGCGCGAAAAAAAGGAGAGGCGTAACAAAAGGCAACGAAACGGGAATATTAGGAAATAAGTGCAAGAAAACCAATAGACGGACGTGTGAATTGACAGATGTGTTTACGGAGCAAGGCGTGGCCTGCTCTACTGCGAAATATAGACGGAAACTTATTAACAACGAGAGAAAGAGAGGAGTGTCGGCGAAGGGTCGGTGAAAAAATAGCCGAGTTTTTGCGAATTTTCAGCGCGAGACAATATTCGACATCTGGGCTCTCCCGTGTGTGCGGGCGGGGCGGCGATTAAAAATTAATAACGAATATCAACAGCGGCGGGGCCGGTGTGGCGCTTCATTACTCGAAATTAAAAATCGTCGTTCGGATCGCGAATAAAAACTGCGGCGGCCGCGCGGCCGCTTCGGTTCTGTAATTACAAATATCCACATGGCGCCCGGCGGAAAAATCGGTAAACAGACTCGTGATCGATGGCTGCTGTCCCCCCTGTCCCGCCGCCCGCGTCTCCTACCCCGTGCGTGTGCCGCCCTTTTTCCCACCGACCCGAACCCCCGAACCCCCCTTCAACCCCTATCGGGGTCGGGGTGGTTTTTTACCGCGATGCCGCGAATTACCATTGCAAACGTCCGGTGCCTGTGAAAGTGGCGGAACGTATGGGGTTTCGATATGATTTTCAAAAAAGAGAAAAAACCGTGGAAAGACAGAGATGGGGTGAAAGGCGAAAAGGGGGGGAGAGGGAGAGAGTTATAAAAGTCCATGGAGTCCTATTAAATTCATGAATCCCCGATTTAGATCGATCATCGGTCGCCACTGTCCTGAAATATTTTTTTTTGGTCTCATCCGACCTTTTTTCGCTCCCTTCCCCCCCTCCCCCCTCCCAACCCTTCCACGAAACAAAAGGTATCAACGGTTTGTAATATCGAGTATGCCTTTTTGCAGTTTACATTTGGCTAGCCGCTTGCGTGCGATACTTAATCTTTTTTCATCAGAAATACTGTGAAGTATGCGTTCAAGAGAATTTACTATCGGCGCTATAAATTATTGCTACTAATTTTAATCGTGCGATACTTTTCTAAGAAAATTTACAAACTGATGTTTGATCGATTTTTCTCAAAAGAATATTCAAGAGTATCAATAATTTGCTGCATAAATACATTAGATTCAAACATCGTTAATCAATCCTCGTCGATCAAGACTTATTTTTCAAATTTTCTTCACAATTTTCTTAGACATTAATTCTTAAAGAATAGAATGTCATCGGTTCACGACGGTTTCACGGCAATTGGTTGTGTATAGTAATACTTAGCGTCATTCTTTGCGACGCCCAGCAATCACCGTTGTCATCGTCGTCGCTGACGTCGTCGTCGTCGTCATCGTCACACCGACACCGACGCGGCGCGACATTAAAAGCGGCGGCCGGGCGCGAAAATAATTGCATTTCATAATTGGCTAAAATATCAGAAATGAAAATTAGTTTATCGAGCGTCGCGTTAATAATTTCGCTTAATCGAAGCGACCGACGCCGGCGCCGGGGCGCGCGGACGGTATTCGCGGCGCCTGCAAACGCGGCGGATCAGGTGTACCAGAATAAATCGCCCGCGAATCCGACGCGTCCATCGCGACGCCGCTATCCCCTTTCTCCCCCCTCGCCGTCCCTTCTTCTCCCTCTCATATCAAGGGATGAATATTTTTTTATCCGACTCTTTCACTTCGCTACATCTCCCGCTCGTTTACAAAATGGTTTAAGCGGCCAGAATGCATCGCCGATAAATGCATTCGAAAACGCTCGATACTTCTCTCGCGCATTCGTCGCGCGTATCTATTAAGAAAAGTCCGTCCGTCAAAATTTATATAGGGTGTTGCGATAGCTGTTTCCTGCCGGTCGCGGATTTTTTTACGAGCGGATGCCGCCGGCAAAATTGGATTAAAAAAAATGCTGTATAAATGCTAACGACGATCTCTCTTGCGCGATTGTATAATTTCCCAAATTAAATTCTGTATTAATTACAGATTTTTCATCTTACCGTTGCATTAATTAAACTTAATTCTGTATTATAGACCGCAATATTTTATCGTCCGATTATTTTTCGACATCTTTAATGTTTATATTGGATCGTAATTTTAATGTATTTAATTAACCATACCGATGAATTTCCGTTAAGGAGGTCCTATTGGAAACTCGCCGGGAAATCTTGCGACGATGAGAGAATGTCATAACGGCGGGACACCCTGTATAGGGACTGTCACGCCGGGATAATTTAGCCGGGCGTCGGAAAAAAAAGGGATATTTTTGGCCCGTCGAAACTGTCACGTCGGGGAGAAAAAGAAGGGAATAAAAAAGGTGTAATTGCGTTCTTGCGCCGCCGCTCGCGAGCTCGTTCACACGTGTCATCGCGCTCCGCGCCGCTTCCGCTTTTAATCACGATTATCAATTTCGGCGCGGAAAATAGCGGCCGTTTAATTGGCGGATGACACGCTTACCGATGCGGTAATTTAATGCCCCGGCCCTGCGGCCCCCTGCCTCTCTCCCCCTTTCCTCCCCGATAGTCGACCGTCGACGCGGCGTGCTACGCTCGCTGTCGCTCTACGATCTCTCGCCGCTGCTGATTCCGCAGTCGATTCGCGGCATGATCAAAGTTTCACGCGCGGTCGCCCCTCCGCCCAAGCAGATCGTCCAGGTTTAATGAGTTTGTTTGCCGATAATTGCCGATCCCGCGCTCCGGTGAAATCGGAATCGCGATTTTCGCGGCTGATTGCTCGTTCAGTCACTTCAAGAAGGAATTTCTGCACCTCGACGAACGCATTTCGTATTTTCGCGAGACCGGCGAGATCGGCGCGACACGAGTATCTGAGTTTTTTTCCGAGAGAGAGAGAGAGGGAGGGAGGGAGAGGGAGAGAGAGAGAGAAAGAGAAAATCGGAATTAAGTACGTTTCTGAAGTTCGTCACTGCATTTATGAAATATCCTGCGTAGCGTACCACCCAACCTCAGGACTATAATCCAGGACCATGCGCAGGGATATGATTTAGTAAGTCACAAGGAATAACTAATCGGAATTAGTTAACGAGTTTCTCAGCTCCGACAATTTCCGCGTCCCTTACTCCGCTCCGCTTAATTATTATCCGGCACGAAAAGAGATCGGCGATTCGCGCGCGATTAAGCGAAATCGATAATCCGGCACGACCGAAAAGAAGCACCGCCGAATTTTCTTCGGAGATTTATGGCTCGCCGGGTATTATATACTTACGGGCAGTATATCATTTAACGCGGGGGTTTTACGAATACAATGGGGGCTTCATTATTTTTAATTAAATTGAAAATTAAATCGCGAGCGCGTAAGAGTGCGCGCGCGCGCGAATACCCGCGCGCCCGCTCGCTCGCTCGCTCGGCGGCGATATATTTCGCCGAATATGTAATTTATATTTATGCATCGGCGATTCATTTGCGCGATTTAAGTTCGACGGGCTTTTTTTTTATTCGGCCGTTTTAATTATTCAAATACCGCATGAGTTTTATACGCGATCGAAGGATTTGCAATATGAATGCGGTAAATAAATTAACTTTTATTAATGAAAATCAGAAATCCCGCGGCTCTGTAAAACGGCGAAAACAACGCGCGTGTGTTCCGCGGCATTCTCGAAAAGCGGAATAAAAGCGGTAAAAATGTTGCGAGCCAATTCTTTCCCTTCTTTTTTTCTGTAATTAACGCACCCGCTACCGCGAGATTATCGTTTCGCAAACCAAATGTTTAATCAACGCTATAAGGTATATTGTAATATCGAATACATGATGCCACGGGAAAGCCCGATGTATTTCTAGATTTTTTGTCGTATTATTAGATATTTTTAAAGACGCGGCAGCGCCGTGCGTATATGTAGCGACACAACACTTGGCAAAATATTATTATGCGATATTATTTTCGTAAAATCTGACGACCGATCAGAGCAGCGGAATTAATTTAATTGCGACAATTGAAACCGCCAAAAATATTCCACCCGCTTGTATTATGTAAATTTATATTTTATTAGAAGGGTATTGATTCGTATCCGAATATTAATCGCGTTCCTTCTCTTTCCACCGAAAAAGATATGTAGCAATAAGTGCGGGATCAATATTTGTTATACGTGCAGACGCGAGAATGAATAAAAAATCGCGTTAGTCACACGGTGATTGTGTCAGAACTGACACACCACCCTCTTAATATAATCCGCGACCGAATAAAAGTCATTTTACATGTCTTTTTAAATTCATAACTGAAGCTTTTATCGTCTACATTTTTTTTCAGCAAAATTGTTACTTTTCATTAAATTGTTATTGATATTAGTTGTATCGACATCGACAGTACCGAGTAGATATACAAATAGTATACAGTTTCTAATTAGATTATAGGGATAGAAAGAGTTTACAACGGGGCAAGCCGTATCCACGGATAATGTCCATCTTCATTTTCCGACTAATATTAATATTTCAAATTAATGCATTTAATGTATCTATTAATGTATTTAACCTTTGGGGAGTTTTTATTCCAGTCAATCAGGGTAATTGCGATAATGGAGTAAATATGACGCCGCAATATTTTCCAATGACGTAATTAATAGTCATCACCTTCCAATGATTTTATGCCGCGCGTTAAATGAATAGTTATAATTTTTAATGATTTTAATAATGATTATTAATTTTATTATTGGTGAATATTGTCGCGCCACAATTATTCCATTATCTCAACTCTCTGAAATGGTCTTAAATCTTTACATACATCGTCCAAATTCATCTCTGGCGTAAGATTTAACGGCGAAACGGCAATTCTAGACTAAATAAGACTTGTAGAAAATAACATCGGTAGACGCGTAATTAATCCCCTTTTACCGTAGTGGTCCGTAGTGTGACAAGGATTCGCTCGAAGCTTCGAAAAGCTAAAGAGGGGAGAACAGAAGGGTCGCTCAAGGGCTCGGTCGGAAAGAGCGAATCAAGAGTCGAGTAAGAAAAACACGAAGGCGGTCGCGCGGCGAGAAGGCATTTTTAACGAGGTTCGCTCGTGAAAATCGTTAGTTATTCAATCGGCAGGGCGGTAACGAGCGGATTGATTAAGCCTAAGCGGGCTCCTGCGCTCGTGCGAACGCGCGGGAGTTCCTTATTTACCTCGGCTGCTTTTTCCGTTTCTCGCGGCAATTAAACCGCGCATTCGAAGGCCATTAGGGGTGCTTGCAGCCGCCGACGCGAGTACGCCATGGATGCCCGCGAGTATGTGAGACGAGATCTCCTCGCTTGGGAAATCTCGAAATAACACGCCAAATCTTTAATTGGACAGAAGACTGCTTGCATTAATGATTCGATCAATCGAGGTATTGCAATGACAATGTGTTTGACATGGTTTCTGCAATCCCATAAAACCTCATGTTTGTTACAGTTTATTTGATATATAAACTCGAGAACCATTTTTGTATTGAGACTAAATGTAAATTATCCATAAAAATATTACACTATTTTTTTATACAAACTGATAGATGATTAAAGATTATCTGCGAAATATCGATTCCAGATGATCTTTCGATTAAGAATTCTAATATCAATTTCTAGTTGCTCACTTTTATCACTTCTTGATTCAATTGAGTATTTAGCTTTGGAAAAGCAAATAGAGACTACCCATTTCTGTTGCTGCAAGATGTTGATTTTTGCTTTTCTAAAATGTCTCGGTCATGTCTGTAGACAGCGTCTAGACTGTGGACGTGGATGAGAGCACCTCATTTAAACAAATACCGCAGACGAAATTCCGCCTTCTCGCAAGAAAAGAGCAAACGCGTATTTTCGGTATACAATGTATAGATGCTCCAAGTCCTATGAAATTTTTAAACAAATGGCTATTTTTCAAACATTTTTCTTCGACAATTCTCACGGAGTATATTTGTGGCATAGCGATTCGAGAAAATAGTCTTTGAATTAAATAAAACAATTATAAAGACGTGTCTGATACATTCAGATTATACGATAAAATATTGTGCAATATTAAATACATTAATGCGATTATTATTTGATAGCATTAAACTATAAATACTTGGTTATCCTTTATAAATTTAGATTTTTAGTCGCGATAACGACCATTTCCGCTTACAATATTATAATAATATAACGTTTTACGACGTGGTAGCCGAGTCGTAAAGTAACGCGAAATTATGCTAATCCGTGTGCACCGCGTAAACTGCAATCGTGCCTCTCCGCGCGCGAAAACCCGCGGATTAATACCTTAATTTCGGGGAACTCGCTTCGTCCCCCCCTCGCAGTCGATGATGAATACACAATACTGTCTCGAGCCGGGACGAAATAAATTCCGGAAGGATATGGACAGCGTGACAAAAATTCGAGGCCGGCGCAATTCGTTCGCTCGCTCGCGCTCGCCCGTCCTCGCGCGTGCGAGCGAGCGAGCCGGGCAGCACGCGAGCGCAAATAACGGTCAGTATTTTGCAGTAATATTTCACCGGAGCAGTTGGTATTAATTCGTAATATGTTACCGGCAAACTATACGAAAGCCCCCGCGCGCCCACCCGGCCGCCCGTCCCCCTTCAACCCTCCGCGCCGTCTACCCCCCGACGGGCATCGTCCCGCGAACCACCCTAATATATGGTCCGGTATTATTGCAATGCAATGGACAGAATACTGTCAAAATTTATCGGCAGCCGTTTTTCATGCGCCGCGTCAAATGAGCCGAGCGATTAAAGCGCGCGAATTAGCTCCGAAATTTTCGGCCGCTGTTGTTGTTGCGCCGCGGATGAACGGGCGCGCGCGCACCGCGTGTACTTCATGATGACTGTCACAGACCATTGCAGCTCTCATTTTTATCTTTCTTAGCTCATTACCGATGCATTAATAATGTTGGCGTGACAGTGTAGGTAGCTCATTATTGACTGTTTATCATTGTGCAAAGTTCGCAATGTTATTTTCTTCTAAAACCTAGTAATTTATTTATCTTTATTTTTAATATTATTCATATCGTTAAATATTCTATGTAATTTTTTATTTAGATATTTAAATTTTCCTTAATTGTTGATTCGCATAATTCTCTCTCTCTCTCCCTTTTAGCTATTTTGAATTGAAATTAAAGATGTTCGTTCTCGATAAGAGACCTGGATTCGTAATATCGGTTAATAATAATCACGCATGAGCGGCCGACATTAATGCCATGAATTCGCAGTGCGTTCAGTTAGTAGAAAGCAACGATTCCGGTGTTACTGTTATAATCACCGCGAGCGCGGGATTCAATGGGTTATCCGCTTCGGCTGATACAACGTGGCGCATTAAGACGCGCTCTGCGGTAAATCAGGGAAGGGACTGAGTCTCCTAAATTTCCGTGCGTCAGAAACAGCAATTTCGCGAACGTCGCGCGTGTGAGAGATGTGCAAGAAGTGCGAGCGACCGACGCGCGCGACATATAAACAACATTCAGAACATTAAACAGCTAAATCCGCTATTACGCGTCGTGGACACCGGCGGCACGTCGCGCTGGCCGAAACACCCGATAATTCACGCGCGCTAAACAGTGTATAAAGAATAACAAATTAATTTGTTATACCCCGCGCCGCGCCGCGCCGCGCCGCGCTGCGTGCGGCGATTCGATGCTCGCGGATATACGCGGCAGATGCTTTTCGCGTTTCATATGAATTCCCGCGGTCGCGTATAATACAAATAATCAGAGCGCGTTATTCGTAGCGCTGGAGGATGGATGGACAAGAAAAAAAAACATGTCAATTTAGACGGTGTAATGAATATTGCAAATGTGCAAATTCGCGTTCGATTTTTACTCCTTCATTTTTTGATGACTGATTCTGTAGAATAGACTTCGCCATATATAATGCAGTTTCACAGCTGCCGCTTCATTTTTTCATTCGTTTCGCTTTTCCAATCCAATTTTTTATTAGCGTGAATTTTATGGCGGGTTATATCTCGTGGCAGATTTTTATTTTTTGACATCGCAGACATCTTCGTAATTACGCTTTCAAATTTCTATTAAAGGAAAACTCGTTTGGAATTGTGACTGATGAATATCTTATTAACCAGGAAAGCAAGACAGATATCGACTCCGTGAGCTCTCTAATCGGGGCTTTATTCGGAGAAACGCGTAAATTTACGCGACTCATCGAAGAATATGCGGAAAGTATTTCGGTTTCGTTATGAACGTCTATTTCTACTGCACTTTCGGCGGCTCTTCACGCCTCCGCCTTCGAGATTCACCTTCGAGAGCCAATTCACAATGGCGAAGGATCGCGCGCGACGACGATCGTCCGGGTCTCGTGGGCCACTTCCTCCTCCCGCTCTCTCCACCCTTCGCGTTGCCGCCCGGGACGCCGGGCTAACAGGAAAATAATACCCTGTTGATTGGCAATTTAGTCTGAGATTGCAGCAGCAAGAAGCTCCTAGGCGGCGAAAGAACGAATCAAGGTAGAGGTGGCGTCGGGACCCGGCGAGATCGAACCTGCATTCTCCCTCGATTTTTCGCCAACTTTCTCTCTCCGTCGTCTCAACTAAAACTCTTACTCCTTGCCAGCGCTTCTCTCTCTCTCTCTTATAATACTATACTCTCTTCTTAAATAAATAAAAATACAGTGTCGAGCAAAATCCACGAGTCAAATTCTTTTCTTCGATAATTTTGATTATCAAAAGAAAAAAAATTAGATGTAGAAGATTATATTGGACGATAATAAAAATAACGAACACGCTGAGATTGATGTCGCAAATTTTAAATGGGATTAAAATGCAATCGATAATGAATCAGTATTCTCATACTTAACTTCTTTATTCATCTGGTAAATTTATCTAATAATCTATTTTTACTTATGTAGTAAATTTCGTTAAAATTGGAAGAGAATGCTATGCGAACGTCTCTCGTTAGGATGATAGAAATCCGATTAGAGCCGCTAAATTTCTGTCGAACGTCTCGAGAGCTCTCGCGGAAATTCGAGAAGCTCGGAAAGTTTATCAGTCTTCGTGTCTTTTTTATCTATCTGTGTGTCATTTTTTATTCGTGAACACAGCGCACAGACTAGACTTAAATCATAAGGTAGGCCCTGCTCCGAGTGATCTAGAAAAGTCAGCACAGCGTGATCTAGGGTCGCTCTTTCAACCCCCCAGCCGCTCTTACATACTAATTATCATCATCATGGTGCAGTCTCTTGATGCGAACGCCTGAACGCACCTGAACCCTCAGGAAACGTCGGCGGGCGACGAAGTGAGGGGGTGGGGGGGGAGGCGGAAGGAAGGACGATGACTCGCGCTTCGTTTTGTGCAAAAACGTGCAGACGGCTGTCTTTGGCGACAACCCTCGGAAACAGCACGGTTCGCCCTTCCTCTCGATCCCTCCGTCATCCCACCGGGGTTGTCCCTTCGCCGCTCTTCCCGCCGACCCTTTCGCGCCGGCTTCGAAGCGGGTTAAGAGGGCCAACAGTCGAGGACCGTGTCGTGCTAAAAGGCGCGCTAAAGAGGATGCCACTGGATGCTAATTGTGCCGTTCGAGAACAGCTCGCTTTTGTCCGCCGCCAACCGTAAAGAGCGACCGAGGGATGATTCCTGGAGAGCGGCGATTTGTCGAAACTGTTGTTATGCGGCGAGAGACAGTGGCACCGATTCTGATAGATTGCGTTTGCATATCTCGGAAGTGGAACGATCAATGAATAAATGATCTCGCGCTCTACAGATTTGACGATAGATGAGTTTGTTTAATTGCAGAAAATATGAATAGTTTTTTACAAGTAAAAATTTATTACTTGTTCCTATCGGTGTCTTGTCAAATTTGTTGCATAATCAAAAAAAAAAATGTATCTTAAAATAACGAACGCTATTTTAGATCTGAGAAGAATAGACGAATGAATTGTTGAGAGAAAAGTGTAGCTTAACTTTTTAAAAATCAATCAGGAATATTGCTTGCTATGTTATTTTCTTTTTAAATCAATATTACATGAAGTTTAAAAACGACGAATGTGAATGATCATATTCAGAAATACGTTCAGGGACAGGAAGCAATATAAGAGGGAAGGACACGAGGGCCGAGCGACGCTCTCTAAATTACAGCCAATATTAAGATCTTGCGATTGCGTGAAATAGTATGCAAAGCTATTCCGGTGGCCGCACGCGCGCGTGTGTATATCCTATATATATGTATGTCTGTCTGTTTGCGCGCACCTCTGGTTTTTAACGTACACCGGGCCTCGAAGCTCCCATAAATTTCCAATGACGTTTCGGAAGGGTTGCCACGCGCCAGAAACAGAGAATTACGTTGTTCTCTCGTGTAACCCGGCACGTTTCCTCATTGCGTTTCCATTGCCTCAACCCAACGTCTTTCGCCACCTTTCTTACAACTATTAGCGTTGCCAGTGACTGATTTCTCCACCATTAATCTAAAAGTTGGAACTTAAAGAATACAGTTTCGAAATTTGGCGTTTAAAGTTAAAAATTTAAAGAGGAGAGGTGAAAGTTGTGAATTCAGAGATAGAAATCAAAATTGCGAAGGCCGACAGTTACATAAAATTACACTCGCATCGAGCGAGTAATTTAGACAAAAAAATCATGTAATCCAAAGTACAAAATAAGCTAATAGACAATTGTTTTCTCTTTTTCGCGTATGATTAGCTGCTGTTGGAAATAAGGCATTGTAACCGCGCACGTATCGGAAGCGATGCGTATCGCGTCGCTAGTCCCGTCTACGTTCTTTCCATTTGGCTGCGAAATCGGCGAGAAGTCTCGAGACAAAACCAGACATCGGCGCATTGTTCAACCGGTCCGCATTCAATGGCGCGTGCACAATGCGGCATACGTGTACGAAGAGTGCACTCGAAGGGTGCATCCGTCGCGCGGAGCGCTGGCCCCGCGCTCGCAACGAGCCTGGCGCTTTCTCGCTCGTTTCGCTATCTGTGTTCTCCGAAGACCCGCCCGTCATCACCCCCGACCTCGTCCTTCCCCAACCCCGTGCTTCCGCCTGCCGCCGGTCGTCCAGGAGACTGCGAAATAGGTGTGCAGCTGTATCTCCGATAGAGATGCATCGGTTCCATTACAAGTTGTTAATGAGACAGATCTGTCTCTCGGTCTCGGATGCGCTATCGGTCGCGCCATTGTCGCGTGCGGTCATTGTCTCCAACCGTGGATAATAATATCTGGGCAACCTACGAAGAACCGAATGGAAAAATCGCGGGAGGGTAGGAAGGAAGAGGGAAGGAGGAAAAGGGAGGGTCCGTTTCCGGTCGTTGGTGCGGTACGCGGTGCGGCGCGCCGAGAATCTTTGTCTAATTGGCGGCTAATCTAGAGTTGCCGGAAGAACCATGAAACTTTCGCAACCCCGAGCTGCGATAATATCCCCCGGGAGAGAAAATGGATCAGCACACCGAATTGTGTGCTCTCTGCGCGGAATGATAATCGAGTCTCGATACGAATTTTTCGGTCGGTTCAATCGAATTGATCTTTTCTAGTATTTTATGCTTTATATATTTGCGTAAGAATGATAAGACAGTCAAAAAAAGATTGTGTCGATCATGTATCAGTTATTAACAAACGAAGTTTCGTAAAGTAGTTGTTTATAAAAAATTAAGTAACTTGTTAACAATCATATTACACATTTCGGCCAAATTTTATTTCCACAACGTTCCATTAATACTTAATGTTGACTTTTCTTGTTTGACGTTCCTAAAAGAACAATTTCCAGGACGTACAATCGTTCGTTACTTTTTTGTCCTTCCTACACTTTTCGAAAAAACGGTTTTTCTTGCGCTCTTGACAATGTAACGACCGAAAGATAACGGGACCGATCGGTATCGATACGGGTCGTGCATTTCCACATCGATTCCGTTCTTTGTTATTTCGTGTCGACGCACGCGGGACCGGTCCTCCATATTTTTATCCTTTTTCTTCCCTCTCTCTCTCACGCTCTTTCGGCGCCGTATTTCATCGTTTCGCGGGCGTTGCGCCCGCTAAAACGGCCGGATTATAAGCGGCCGATAAACTCTTTTATTTTATTCGCGCTTGTCCCCCCCCCGCGCGTTCTCCCCTTGCTCGCCTGCTCGCCTCCGAAAATCGAGCGTCGTTATTCCCGACTCGCCGTCGCTTTTTTTTCCCCTTTCTCGTCCACCCCCGCCGTTCGTGCGCGTTTTATTTATTCCATCGGCGCGGTTTCGGTTGCGGTCATCGTCGTTAATTGGCCATCTTCTCGCCGCAAAAAAATGGCGGTGAGAAACCAGGGTAGCGGCAGCGCTTCTTGCCTCCGCGAAATGGAGACATTCAAACCGGATAAGTCGCCATGGCCGGTCGAACGATAATAAGTCTACGTGCACTGCAATTTTGAGGCAACTCAAAAAACTCACATATTTTGTATAAAAGGATAAAAAATTACTTTCTCATTAATTGATGCACACATAAAACAGTCGGCGATGAAATGAATTACGTAGTATATCGGTAAACAGTGAAGTGTGAAAATCCACTTCATCGGCTTAGTTTCTTTGTTTTCCTCGCAGACGTGAATAATCGAACGAACCGATCAATATCGATATACAGTTGGCGAACGATTCTCGTAGTCTGTTAAGACGAGCGTTGGTCGGGAATAACCGCGCGATTTTTTCATCGGCTAGCCGCCGAGCCGGGCGGCATTCTTATTAATTGCGGCTTGTTTTTGCCGTAAATCTCTCGATCCAGGACCATTCCGTGGTATACTGAGTTCAAATGGGGTTTATATCTGGTAGAATGGGATAGAGACGAGATTAACGGGCGCGTCGGCGCTACATCGCTATGCCAAATTTACCGCCGCTCAGTTCTTGTTACTGGCGAACACCCGTTAAGCGTCGCGGCGCGCTCCAAATCTACAGATCGCCTGTTGGATAACATCGTTTCGTAAAAAAAAAAAAAAACAACAAAACAAAAAAACAAGAATTGCAATAGCGGTTAAAATCTTCCCGTAAAAAGTTAAATATTTAATAACTTCGTAATAGAAGTTATTTGTTCTATTTACTGTTATTCGTGAATATTCATCTCCTTTCAAGTTAAGATGTCGTTTCTCGATTGAGAATAATTGCGTGCAATCTCGCACGTTTCGCGCAGGGAACGTGGAAAGATAATGTATTACGGGAAAAAGGTCGCGAGTCAAGCTGACCATGAACGCGGCCCTACGTGTCGCCGATACCAGCAACGTAACTGCGGAATGGCACTGTATTATACAGGTGGTGTCGGCTAAAACGCCAAACTGTTTTACCGCGACGACAACGTGCCAACGATTAACCCGGCGTGCAACGCCGCGTTCCTCTCTCTTTCCCACTTTCCACGCGCGCGCGCGCGCGCGCGGGTGTGCGTGCGTGTGTGTATGTGTGACCTTTGCCGCCTAGCCGATATAAACATAGAACGCATGCATCGCTGCTGGTGCACGATGCGGTCTCTCTCTCTCTCTCTATCTCACGTCCTCACGCCGTGCCGCGTCGGTCCCTCTCGCTCGTCGCCACCCCCTCATTTCCGAGCGACGCGAAGCGTGTTGCTGTCGCCCCAACCCTCCGCGTTTTCTCTTCTCGCCTTCTCTCTCTCTCGCCTTCTCTCTCTCTCTCTCTCGCCTTCTCTCTCTCTCTCTCTCTCTCTCTCTCTCTCTCTCATCCGCGGGAGCGTTTTCACTCTTTCCCTCCCACCCCCCACACGGTCCTCCGTTCCCACACTCCCGACACCCGATACCCGACACCCGATACCTAATTATGTTAAACGCTTCCGGATTTTGCGGCCGGATTATGCGGCCTCGCTGCCCTCGCACTCTCTTTCGCTCTCGCCGAACTGCTTTCTCTCTTTCTCTTTCGCTTTCATGCCAGCATTCGACTATCGCACCGTACTCTCGCGCTCTCCCGCCCCGCGCACGGAGCAAGGATTTGTCGCTACGATTGGATGTACAGGATGCGATTTGTAAATGACGAGCGCTTGTCACAGAAGAACGATTAAATAAGTTCTTAAATAGTAACGCGATATTTTTTCAAAAGAATAAAAACTTATTATCTCTCTGTGAAGAATGTAAAGGTTTCTTTGAAAATGAAAATATCCTTACCACTATTCCCGAACGATAAAATTATTTTTAATAAAATAAATCTTTATGAAATATTTTAATATGCATATGTTTTCATTCGAAAGAGAATATATTTTCCTGGGAAAAATCGTATATAAAATATCTTAATAAAAAGAATATAATCCTAGCCGCGACTGAGATGCGAATATCGAATATTAAACTAAAATTAATTAGACTTATTAAGACATTTAATTATGTAGTTAGAAATGCAGATTTTAACGATAAATTCTCGTTCGTGGAATTTACAAAAATTTATCGCTCGCAATTAGCCAGTTAGAAAGGATGGATCTATCCATTTAGGTGGGGAACAAAAAACGAGAACGTTTTGAAAGTGCATCCAGCTGGCGCGAGTCGGCCGGAAGGACCGAGAGTCTGTCGGAAAGAACGGGAAAAGAGAGAGGATGGACCGCGAGAGCGTTCCAATTTCTGGGCAATCGCCGGCCAATTTCGACGCGTGCCAAATCCACCCCCGGGTTCGGCGGCGGTCCGCAGCCTCCATCCCGTCGGCCACCCTACTCGCGCTCGACCGCCGAAACCGATGTTGCGCGGGATCGCGCGATTTTGCACCCCTCCTCTCTTTCGGTGTTGCATCTTTCTGCACGCGCGTGCAGAATTCCAGTCTCTCTCGCGCTCCAACTCTTCCTCCCCTTCTGCCACACTCGTCCTATCAACCGACTCCCCCCGGGCGCGCAGTGGCGCGATAGAGGGTTGTGTGTACACGCAGCCGGCGAAAAACCGCCGGCGATGATTGCGGTTTACGCTCGCGAAAAACCATCGTACGCACGGTTGACATGATAGAGATTTCGAGCTCATCAAGAGTTGTAACTGCGGAAAATTATGATTAAGGTAATTACCTTTCCATTACAAAAAATAATTACAATAATATAAATAATTTAAGTAGATAAATAACAATGCAACAATGCAAAGTAACAATCGAAAGATACAGTAAAATTAGTTGAATAATATTTAAAAAGTATATAACGATTATATGACGTGTGTAATAATTATAGATGTTTAAATTGTTCATTTGCAAAGAGTATTTTATTCGTGCAAATATAATTGACGATAAATGATCAAGGCGAAATTTTCTATGCGCTCTCTCGTCTTGAATATTAGTTGCATTGAAATTGGATTAAAGAAGCCCGGAGGGTCGGTTAACCGAAATCGGCGCTTGTAATGAATCTCGGATTACTATCGAGTGTCCATAATTTCCTGCCGTGATTATTATCGCGATGCTCTAATGCTACATTGTATTAAATTCCGGCGTTCGTAACCAGAGACTACTATATCCAATATTGTTATTATAATTCTCGCTATTGCTGCCGACAACTTTCCCCGTCAATTCTTATCTTTATATCACGCCGACATCCTTCTTCGGACATTTATTAAACTTGCTTATAACGCGCTCAGGTAAAAAGATATTACTGCAATTCTTGGTATTGTTATTAGCAAATTTATCTTGGAAATTTATGTCTTAGTTATTAAAATGCTTGACATAAAAGGATTGCAGAGGAAAATAACGTCTAATCAGTTTTCGCAACAGGAAAGTAATCTCCATTTCTTGGAACAATGAATAATGTTATTCAAAGATAATCATAATTATACTGAGTGTCCAAAAAATAAAATTGTATTATTTAGTAAAATGAATATAAGTAGCGTGTTTAATATCATAAATATTGCGCGAGCATTAACTGGATAATATTAATAAATAGGATAATTTTTAGAGGATTATATTAATGCAATTAAAAAATTAAATTTACATCTTTATGTCCAGCCATTTTGTTCCATCGCAATTAATTACAATCTGCACACCTGCCGATTCGTCGTTTAAATAGTACAGAAAAGAATCTTTAGAGCGTATTATGGCACTTGGGCCAGTCACGGTTCGCGAGATTTCTTCTTATACGTTTCTTCGTTGCTTGCCAATTGTCGAGCGAAGAAAATCTGCACAGTTCGATTTATCGCACCTGACCGAGTCGCGATAAGAGATTTACGCAACGCACATTATCTTTATGAGTTCGCACGGTATAATCTTCTGGAGTGCCGAGAATTCAATAGCGTTTTATGTATGTATTTCGGTAAAATTATAAAAATAGAGGATTAAAAGATCTTGGAATATTTAAAGTCGGACAATATTATTATTTAAGCAATCACATACTGCAAATAAAACAAATTAATGTTGAAAAATAAAAGCTTAGAGAGTACATCTGAGTACTAACATTTTTAATTTTATAGTTTGTTATTTTTTTTGAACCGATTGATCGCATAGTCGATCGCATATATTTTTGTTCGCTGTTCGCCCTGAAGTTTACGTATCTTTTCGCGTCACTTCTTGCGAGGGCGTTGTTTAATAATTTTTTATTCGTCCGTTACAGCTCGGCACTTAACATCATAACGCGAGGTTGTAAAAACGCGTCTGGAGAGGGCCGCGCTCGCCGGAGCGTCTGCGAATAATTAACGTTTGTTTTACAACCTCGCGCGTTCTCGCAAGCTTTCACGAGTGCCCTCTTCACTCCGACAAGAAGTCGTTAGAAATTAGAAATGCACTAACTAATACTCTAGCACTCAAAACAGAAATCTTAGATTTTCTTATACAAGTAACAAATTTTAGAATATTCGCGATAGTCATAGAATCTGCATTTTCAGCTCACATTCAGCCCTAGCGTGACTGACTTTGTACTTTATTTCTCTCGTATGAAATTTGCATGCAATGTTATTTAACATTAAATATTAAATATCAATGCTTAACAATGCTAAACATAAGATACAGATTGAAGAATGCAAAGATTCAAAGATTCGAGAATCAAGATCGCGCTGATGATGAAACATTTTCGTCGATCGTATGTTGCACGCGCGAACAGTATCCTTCTTCGGGCTCGTTTTAATTGTCGTCGACCGTTCAACGAGGCGTAAACGTTGGCGCAACACGTGTACCCCGTCGTCGTCGCGCGTTAATTGCCCGATAAAAATCACAACACGCCAGCAGCGCGGCGGCGCCGAGCAAAGCAGCAACATACACAGAGCAACCGGGTCGCGTGGTCGTAAAGATTAAAAATGCCACGCGTCCGCCGAGAATCGCGTTAATCGCCGGTTAATTCGTTAATTACGACGCCACGCACACCGCCGACATGCAACAATGTTTCGGAAAAGACGTCGCCAGCGATAAGCTATTTCGCGGCTTTTCCTTCCTTCCGATAGTCGCCGTTACTTTTAAACAGCGAAAAAGGTATTATTCATAGTTTATACTTAAAAATACTTTTTGAACAATTAATATTATTCTTGCAAATTGATAAACGTATTTATAATTAAATAGCAGTGGAAATTTCGAACTATTTATTGCGATTTTCATCCTTATGGCTAAAAAAGATAAGATGCTATTTGTTTAAAAAGGTATGAGTTTAGCGTCAATAGCGCTTTTAGCATCACAATGCATTATCACAATCTCTGCGATGGGGAGGTTGCGATAGTAGTATACTGAGTTGACTGATCAAATAAATCGCTTGCAACACCGAGTCTTGTAATTCTGAGAATTGTCGATCCATCTAAGTGCAAACAGCAGAAAACGAGAATTACCTGGAAATTCTGCTATATTTTTTATTATCATTTCGATATCCATTCGCGAGAAAACAGCGCTATTGTATTCATTTAAGCATGCTTAAACACGCTATTTTTTTAACGCGGTTTTCATTAGCGATGTTTGTCCGGCGTCGCAGATCCTCGTTATTGGCGACAATTTATTTACCTATCTTGAGATATGATGAGTATAACTTACATTCAGAGTATATCGCGACGTGTTTATGATAACACGGATGCATTGTTTATAATTAAACATATCCTTTAGAATGTTTAACCTCAGAGAGAAATGGAATATTTATTTTCACGGATTTTATTTTATTTATTTTATTAATGGATATTTATTTGATGTCGTTACAATTATATTTAATTAATGGATATTTATTTTATTTGTTATGTTATCATTATGTCCTATTGTTTTGCATTTCTATAATTTCCGAGAAAATATAAAACATTCCTGAATTAATTCACAGAAACTTCCTGTATAATCGGTCAGAAATGTAAAATTTGCATCGTACTCTCGATTATTTCATCAGCTGATTTCGCTCAAGTGATTGAGAATTATTCTTGAATTGAAGATCGTTGGCAAGCCGTCCCATCTCCGAAAAGTGCGTCGCTCGAGGGTAAACGACCGAAGTTCATGGACTTCCCTTCTCCCGGTCTCTCGGGCGCGTGGAGATGACCGGGGGGGAGGGGGGGTGTAGGCATCGAGAGCGACGGTAGCTGGGGCGGTTTTACGACGAGTGAAACGCACCCCCTCGCCAGCCCCGCACCTCTCCGAGCCGTTCGCTTGCGCGACGTAAACTTTACGGTGTTTATGAATATTTATATTAATCTACATTTTACGGCGGCGTCCGTAGCCACGCAGCGTGGGAGGGATTGGTTAAGGGGGCGGGAGAAAAAAAGCGTGCGCACGGCGGTCTCGGCGTCGAAAACCCGAGTTTTATCCGTCCGACAAAGGAGACCGCGAGAATGAAAAACTTGGATAATAATTTATGTGTCGTCTAATGGCTTCGAAATAATCCAAATCGAGGGTGTGGCATATATTTTCGTATAATTTGATGTAAAGGGGTGTGTCGTACAGAGTCAACGTATTGCATTTTAATTCGAGATTTTTTCACAAATTCATCATTTTTTTCAATTAGTAGAAAGTTTTAATAATTCTTTGATTTTTAATGATAATTAAATTTTTATGCTTTATATATTTCAAAAGTTAATTTAAAAAATAATTTTAAAAATGTCACTATTGGATTAAGAAGAGTAGAAGCTTTTAAGAATGGAGACTTTAACTGTTTCAGTCAACATATCTAATTTGAAACGATTTTAATAAATTCGATAAATAATCGAGTAAGGCAGCGCGCGAGTTCTTTATATATTCTTTCTTTTGCTTCCCGTTTTAATATTTAAGCGCAATGGCGACTCGTATCTCGTTTTAAATATTTCAACTCTTTTCGCGTAACTGCTACGCGGCTCGTCTTAATCTTTAAGCGGGCAGAATCGCATCCCGTTTTAATGGTCGTCATAATTTCCGTTAATAATAGATTGCCGGAGAACGATCGTCGCATCGCGTCGCGCGAGGTGGATTAACAAAACCGTAAAAGAGCATCCATCCGCGGCGGCGCCGCGAAAGGCATTGCCGTAATTACAGCGTCCGCGTTAACGTTCGTCCTTAATCGGCCGATCGATTACGGTGATCGCCAGAAATTCTACGACCGCGGAAAATTGAAACGTATCTTCCACGGAGCGTTCAAGATCCTCGTGTTGCTCAATTAAATAATTTAGAATTATTTCTATCTTTCGCTTGTTCATTTTTTCAAGCCTTTTTTTTAAATTACTGTTTATTTCAACTAATACTTCCACACACACACAATTAATCTTTTAATTTATTAAAGTAAAGAATTTATTAATTTAATGAAATTTCCTACATTATTTACTATTTTATTTTTCTTTGCATAATTATAGATATTAAAATACAAGAATTACGTAATAAAAAATATCTTCCACGCGATGATTTCAATAGAAAGTTTCTATCCGTAGTTGATTATATCTGAAAAGATTTCAGATTTCAAGTGATTAAACCAACATTGGATATCAGTTTCTTATCATATAAAAAATACAAAATACCAAAGCTTTTTAAAAAATGAGTAGGAGATTTCTGTGATTCAATTGTCGCTACTCGATCAAGAAAAATATCATTGAATATGTGCCGCATATACATACAACATACGTTTTTTTCGTTAAAATACTTCGATTTTCGATGCTCAACAATCTTGGCGTTCTTGTTTCCGAAACCGAGCGGCAAGCATGGGAATGGAAATTCGCCGGATACTCGGGTTCTTCCGAGAGACCGAAGTGCAGCCGGTCGCGAAAAACGTCGGTTTTGTCTTAACGAAGCATCGGTACATATACACACGACGCATCCGAACGTCTATCTACGTCCATGCACCCACGACGTGCGGCGGGTTACGACGCAACGTTCCCGAGGATCGTCGAGGACGAGGAGAGGGTGGGTGGGTGAGGGTAGCGGCGGAGAATAGCCGAGGAGGGTGGGTGTAGGAGGACGGGTGGTGCGCGGGGTTGGGGTTTAGGGGTGGCGTTGTACGGAGGGATGAGAACACGCGCGGGAGGGCGGGGGTCGCGCGGGGGGCGAAAGGGGGGAGGTTGGTACCAAACAGCGCTCACTAGCTCACATACTATTGTGTATACTATTGTTCTGGTTGGCTAATATCCAAGATGGCCGACCACACCAGTTATACTCGGGTGGCGCGGCGGTGTGCGTGTCCTCGCTCGAGCGCGCGGCCGCTGCCGCCGCGCGAGCGAGCGAACGAGCGTGCGCGCGCGAACGCGTATGTATATGTGTACGCGTCGTGTACGTAGGCCGCATATACGTACTTGTGTGTACGGGGAATTCAGTGTACCGAGCAATGCACGGAGCGATGCATATATACGCGCGAGATAATAGCCATTGGCGGAGCCTTAGTCTCCTCGAGGTATATTGATCTGCCGGCGTCGTCGTCGTCGTCGTCGTCGTTGTTGCCGAAGAGCGAAGACTTCCTCCGGACCGAAAAGCGAAACGCCGTCCGCTCGCCCGTCGGCCAAATGCTTCCGGAAAGTGCGTGCATGCATGCACGCTTGCTTACACGTTCCGCTTCCTACGCGAACTATGTCCGGAGGCATCCGCTCAACAGTTCCTTAAAACGAGCCGTTACTTGACATGTATCAAATTCTCACTGTCACATTTGGTCCGCGACATGCAATCCTTCGGAATATTCTGGCATTATAATAATCCTTCTCAAAGAGAAATTAATGAACCTTACAGAGAAATGAAATGTATTTTTTTTTTAAACAATTTAGCTTAATTTTTTAATAAAATTATTTAGAAAATAAGTTACTTATTTTAGAGTATTTTTTTCGAAAGAAATTTTATATTGAACGATGCTATTGACGCCAGTGATTAATCTGGTATTAATTAGTAGCGTGACATCGCGTGGCGCCGATACAAGTTCGCACTAATTGTAAGTATATAAGAATTCTTCGTGTTAACTCAAAGTAACGTAAAGGCCAGGGATTATCAGGCCCCTCGCCTAATCTCGCGTGTATCTTAAATCTTTCCGTTCGCTGTTATCTGCTGAGCTGGCATCTAACTCACAGCGTGTAACGCGCAAGTTACTGAAGTTTCATTATCACTCTTAAATGTTAATTACCTTGCATAACGCGGGCAGGAAAAATCAGATATCGCGTCAGGCTTCCGCGTGCGAAACTTAAGCGCGCGCGCGATACGCAAGAATGTGTAGCGATTGTCTGCTTAATAGCGCTGTTTATCAGTCGGATTAAATAATCTTGGTAATCGTGTCACATCGTTCTTTTTTCTATTCGTGCACCGAAAATTGCATTTTGTCTAAAAAAAAATGCTGATTTTATTTACCGGAATGTTCATTAATAAGTAATATTCTCAGCTCGGTAAGATGTCGAAGGAGTCTAAATTCAAACTTCTATTTTCCAAAAGCTTCTTCGAATAAGTATACTGTCATTTTTCATGCATCTGTTAAACCCGAGGATGCAATCAATTATCATATAGCCGACTAAATCCGCCCACATAAAATCATCGGCATAAATATAGCGTCTTCTTCACGGTACTCTGATTTCGTTGAATAGCGGCGCACTTTATTATCGCAACTTTTATATTTTCAGAAACAGATCTTGAAATAAAAATACCTGTACCATAGAACCGTAATTATTTAAATTAATGTAGGAAGAATTAGGACGAGTGTCAATGTCAATTTCCGTGACGAATCGAGCTATTTAAAAAACCCACGCGCGCAACGAATATAATCAAATCACGAGAATATCGTGCGCTGAAAAGCGAACCCCTTCGCGTGCATGCAACCCCGTCGCGTCGCGTCGAGGGGTGCGAATTTTCGCGCTTTAAAACAATACAATGCAGCCCTCTCTCGAGGCTCGCGATAAAGTCGCGTCTCTCCCTTCAAGATAATGGAGTGATTTACGATTTTCTGACCGCGCGATGAGATCGGAAAAATTGTGTTTATTGGCGGGCGCAAGCAGATTATCGCGAAACCATCCGCATATTTTCATCCGGCAACGATATCGTCCGGGAAAGTCATATTAGTGGAAAGGTGAGAGGTTCTACAATTTCTTGCATAATTTTTACATAAAAATAAATTGCAATAAAGTCCGTAGAATTTATATATATATATATATATATATATATATATATATTTATTTATATATATATATAACGATTTTTTATACGATTTTTTCTACAAAATTTATTATATGCAAAGTTTGTGGAGAAATGTAGATACACTCAGAAGCACATATGAAACAAAAATAACAAGTTTCTTTTGGGAAACGATCCGATTTTTTAATTATCGCAATTTCAGTTTTTCAGACGCAACATCATAGTTATTTACGAACGTATGAAACGTACATTTTGTTGTGCGCAACGCGATAAACAACGGAAATAGAGTCGATCACAATTCTATGTCCGTCGATAAAACAAGTAGTAAACAAGTAGTATTTGCATTCCGTGTGTTCAAAACTCACTACGCTTCCATCGATAACGAATTTTAACTGCGCGTAATTTAAGAATGAAATTGTTTTGCGGAAAAAGCTGTTCTTGCAAATCGACCGACCTCGCGATAAGGAATCATTTATCATCCGGTTGTACCATCAATTACCCAACATCCTCTATATATCTGCTACAAGATAGTCACCGAAGCTGCATAGAACGCAATCGCTCTCGTATTGAATTGTGAATTTGAAAATAAACGTAATATTATACTTGTGATATGCATAATTTATGAAGTGGAACATTTTTTAAGCAGATCGATCCTCAAGAAATAATTAAAACAATAAATCAGGAAAAAATATGAAAATGTAATTGACGTAAATCTTCAGAAATAATAAATCTCTTAACTTGAAAAATTGCAAATCACAGGGCAATACAAAATATGATACACTCAGAATATCTTGCTAAGATTAAAGAGTCCCTCGTTAATTCACAATGTTATGTTACTGTGGGTTTTTAACGTAGCTCGCAAATTTTATACATCATTGCATATTCACGGCGTAAGTAGTCCGCAAAAAAAAAAGAAAGAAAAAGAACGAGCCGCTTATCTGAGAACGTCGCGCATCGATACGCAGCATTCGATACTTCGTCAGGGGTTCACGCAGCGAATTCCTGCCAGTTGCAGACGCGCGCGCGTTTTGCCCCGACTGTACATCCTATTCCCGCGCGTGAATATATTAGGGTGGTTCTGCTCCCCCTTGGAACTCGAACACATACAAATTAACGATATTACTCGCGCGCGTACGCTCGCGCGCGCCTACTGTCCGTGTGTATGTTAGAGACAGAGAGACGTAAAACGCGGCGGCGGCGGCGGCGGCGGCGGCGGAGGGTTGTGCGACGCGTCAAGGGGTGGAGAGGCTTGGAGAGGCTGTCTGCGTATGTATATACGTATGTATGTGTGCGCAGGGGTGCGCAGGACGGGGGATGAAATATTATAATACGTCACTTGGCAACTGTGCTGCGCCATCGAGCGGTGTATACCAAGTTTCAAATACGCTAATTCGAAAGCCACCCCTCTCTCGCCCGGTCCCCCGTCACCGGCAGGAGAGTTACGCGACTTCTTTCCCATCTCCCCGCGCCTCCCACGTCGCCGTATGCGCAACTCCGCCACCCCCCCCCCCCACCCGCGGTGAAGATTTCTTCGTGCGACGAGGAGAAAAATTACCGGGATGTTTGTGGAGGGAAAGGTGGATGGTGAGCGGGGAAGAATCGCTCTCCTGGCTTGGAATTTTGTTAAATTTATATATCACGTTACGGTGAAACTGAGTAGCACAATCTAAAAAGCCGAATTGATATTCAGTGTTCGCTATAATATCGACAAAAGGACGCTCCGACATTCTTGTTGTCCTTCCAATTTCCCTCGTCTTTCGGTTTTTCTTCGCGTCGACAAACAACTTCTTTCGCGCCGCGACTCGAATTAGATCAATCGCGTATCAAACAGCATCTACTTTTTCGCCGCCGGTCTTCTTTTCGCAGTAGTAAATTTAGCGCGAACGTTGGACCAAGTTCTATCAGAGATGCGCGTTTTCCTCCATTTGCCGCGCGCGAGAAGAGAGTGTAAAATACTGTCCTTTCCTCGTGCCGCGAAAACTTGCGGTCTAAAGTGAGCTCGGTTAAAAGACGACCGCGACGAGAACAGCGGCGAAGTTTAAAAAGTACGACGCGAAGGAGAGATAAACGCGCACGCGGTATTAAGCTGCATCCCTTGTCTATGTGCGCCAGACATTTATTTTTACGCTGAACGTTTAACAGGCCACGTTAAAACGAAAAATGAAAATTCGCAAGGGTGGCAGTTTGCAGCTCTTTGGCACGGGATTTCTTGTAAATATACCGGGCACATAAATTAAAGAATATAAAGGCAACATTTATCAAGTTACAGGAATTCGGTCACATTGAAATTTAGAGCAATGTTAAATATTAATTGCACTGGAAGCTCGGATACAGGCACAATACGGAAAAAATTTCAACACTTAAATAGCCGAAAAAGGCATGCATTCTCCGTCATAAAGCAAGTCGATTTGACGCAAGAATAACTCCCCCCCTCGCATTCACAAGGTTAAGACGCGTGTTGTGGGATCCATTAAGGCCTCGTCGGCAAACGATCGCTCCTGATCGCGCGAAAGGAACAATTTCCGCACGGGAGGCATCGAAGATTCTACGATCGATGGCCGCGCGCCTCGAAACTCGATACAGCGCTCGCCGAGGCGAGAACGGAAGAAGCGCGTCCGGAGTGCTTTTCGCGAAAGACGCCCGGTATACGGGGCCCTGTCCACGAGGGTGTGGTTTGATTAATGACCTATTCGATCCCCCTCTGCCTTCTACGCGGATGCTTCGCGCTGCCGTAGTATCGAATTCTACCTAAATACACCTGTATACAGTGCACACGTGTGTGCGGGGCAGTCCGCTCGCGCGCGCCTATTCGCCCATTTATGTACATACGTCGACGAGAAAGGGGAATGAGAGGAGTAGGAGTAGGCGAAAGGGGTTGCGCGGGAGAGCGAGGAAGATGAAGAGAGAGAGATAGAGAGAGAGAAAGAGAATCGCGTTTATTAATACTATAGGATCGAAGAGGATCCTCCGAAAGCATACGTCATCACAAAGAAGCTAATGCGGGCATATAATATAATCAAGCCGCCGACTTACCGTTTATTCATTAGTAAATGTAATGGAAATGCGAATTCTATATAGCTGACAAATCGAGAGTCGTTAAAATAAGATAAAATAAGATAATTTGACGAAAATACAAATCGACGCTTAATCGAATTAAAAAGCGTTTTAAACAAGCGGAGCATAAATTTGACTAAATTTGAAGACATTGTGCAAACTAATCCGCTAAATAAAATGCATCGTCACTTATTTTATTGTTAACCTTATCGGGCTAAATATAAAGTCCGTCAGAGCAGCCTTCATCCAAATTTACGCGTAACGGGCCGAGAATTAAAAGGAATGCTGTTAAAAATACGATATCAACTCGTTTGATTTCACAGTTCAATTCTCGGAGCACCGCGAATAATTATGTTCCGTTCTGCGGTAATGCCATTAAGTATTCCCGGCGCTCCAGAAATGGAAACGCGGTACGAAAAGAGTTCAAGCAATTCCAGATGTAGGAACACGACTCGATACGAACCCGACGCGACACAAAATATCATATATTGAGAAAAATCGTTTTATCCAAACAGCACGCTTTAGTAAATCGCGTATCGAGAACGCTGTGATACTTCCAGCATTTCCCGCCGTGCGATACGGCAAAAATGAGGATACAGAGACAGGAGAGGCCGAGACAAGGACGACGTGTACAGTGCGCGACATTAATTTCCAGAGGCGGCGAGCAACTTTTGCGGAGTTTGAGCTCGCTCGCTCGCTCGTTCGTTCGTACGTTCGTTCGTTCGTTCGTACGTTCGTTCGTTCGTCCGTTCGCTCGCTCGCTCGCTCGCTCGCTCGCCGCAAAATACTTTGACAAATCCCCGCGATATCTCGCGGAAACTCCGCCGGCGAAGTCGAGCCGCGCGCGCGCACACTCTAATCGAAAGGAAACACGGCGTCGCATATAAATAAGAATTTATAGACGATGAAAAATGCGGACGAAAGTTGGAGTTCCGCGCGAGTTTTCCTCCTCCGCTCTTTCCTCCCTCCCTCCCTCCCATCCCCCAGTCGTCTCAACACACCCCTCTTTCTCTTCTACGCTCTTCCACTTCTTCCGTCATCCTTCTTCTCGGGCTTGAACGTGGGTGGAAAAGCGGGAGGGAATTTACGGGGCGAAGTAAAAGTTTCGCGCGAAAAGCGAAAACTCTTGCTAATGGCTGTTTTTCTTGGGCGGAATACTTAAAAAAAAGGGAGCGGCGGAGGAGGGAGGGAGGGAGGTAAGGGGGGTGGGTGGCGACCGTAGGAAGCGCGAAACGGCGGAAATAAAAACGAGAGAGTTACTCGCCTCTCTTCTTGTCTCTCCTTCTCTCGCTCGCCTCTTCTCCCTTCCCTCGCCGCCCGCACTCTTTCTCTCTCTTTTACGTTCCGTCTCCGCGACAGAAACAAAAAAGTGTAATTTGCCGCTATTAGGCGACACCCTTCCTCGCGTTCAGCCCTCCCGTCCGTCTCGCCCTCGGGAGAAGAGGGTGACGAGCACTGAACTCGCGATATTACGACCTCTACGACGACGTTCTCTCGACTTTCTCTCTCTCCTCTCTCTCTCTTTTTCGTTCACTTGTTCTCTCTCTCTCTCTCTCTCTCTCTCTCTCTCTCTCTCGGGGCGAAAGAACTTACAATCGAATTACATCCGCCGGGCCTGGCCGTGGCGTTACGTCGTCACGAGTGTAACACCGTGACGGCAAAGACGAAGTTCGCGTCTCGCGTCACGTTGCATCGACTTCAAGAATGTCGCCGCGCGATTCAAGTGTATACTTTGCAGTGTACAAGAAGAAAGAATTGACCTTTCACTTCATTGTATATGTACCAACAAGCCAATGATGCATGTAAGATAATTGCGCACGTACAAAGCAAAGTCTTTACAAAGCAAAGACGATTATTTTTTTTTTTTTATTGCATTATTTAATAGCATTAATCATTTTTCCTCTAAGACATGTCGGATTTTTAATATAGTCGCACAAGGATAATCGCATTAATTAAATTAATCTACGAGTTATTTCTACAAGATATTTAACGTCACGATTTCGATTTTCATTGCCCGTCCGGGGTTAACGTACAAACGTCGACGTCAAAAATCTCGCTCGCTAACGACACGCGTATCCGGCGCGATAGGCGCGTAATAATCAGCTAGAAAATTACGCACTAATCGGTTAGATCCGGTGGAAGAGATTACCTAGGCGTACGATGCGTCCCGACAAGCACGCAAAACGGCCGTCAAGTCGTTGGTTATGGTCGTAGGTCAATACCATACCTGCTGTACGCTGTGAACGCGGCACGCACAGGCGCACGCACACCGCGGGAGTGGATGAATGCACCGAGCGGTGATGCAACGAGGGTCTGGGCTTTATTTATTAACCCTCCCATAACCGATTGCTACTTATTGAAAACGGAAAAAAATCACAAAATTCTTTCACGAACTGTTTGTTTTTGCGAACTATTCTACAAGTTTTTCTCGACATATTTTTAAGCTAATTTTAATAAAATACATAGAAAGAGAACGATTTTCACGTTAACACTGCTTTCCACATTTCAAATTAAATTATGTAACATTCTATATTACATTTACTCACTAAATTTATTTTCGAGTTTTAATTAATCAGCGATATTGAAGTTAGATTAAGAATAAAAAAGACGAGTAGCGCAAAAAATATCAAACGATCTAAGGCATCTAGGGACGCGCCCATACGAATTCGTATTACAATACCGCATCTTCCTAAAATTGCACATTTGCATATCAGAAACGAAGGAAAAGTTTGATTGGAGGAGCACGGCGGCGAAAAGCTTAACGCGGCGCGGCAAAACGGAAGGAAGAAAACGGGGATCGTTCTTTCACGAGCGGGCGGAAACGCGGGACAGGTAGAAGCCGCTGGAGTAGTAACGTAAAAATAGCGATCGAACATACCGCCGGCCGTGTTCTCTCTGTACATGCGTCGCTGCGTGCGTGCGTGTATGTGTACGCGTCGCGCTCGCGTCCGCGTTCGCTTCAAACCCCGGTGAGGGATAACGCGATGCAATGGAAATCAAGCGCAACCCCTTGCCACGGATTGGTATATACGGAGCATCGGCTCCGATGGAAGCCATTATCTTGATATGTTGGCCGAACATCGAGCCACTCTCTTCGTTCCAGGCCCCTCTTGCTTGCCTCCCTTGCTTCTCCCCCGCCCTCCCTCACCCCGGCTATTCCCCCGATCGGTAACGTATAATTAAAGTTGCTCGCCAATGGCGGAGAGCGAGAGAAAGGAGCAGAGGGAGACGCGAGGACTCGTCGCTACGTTGCTCTCCTCCACGGCGGAAAAATTTTTTCGCAAGGTAAACGGAGCTGATCGGAGCTGGGCCCCCTCTCGGTGTACGAGAGGTCGAAATTCGAGACCGGAAACAGACCTTCGACGAAGTGAAACCTTGAGAACGGGAGAGGGAAGGACAGGCGAAGTTTGTCGACCAACAGAATCCCTCACGACGAAGGTAGAATATTGCGATGGTGCGTTACACGAAAACAGGCTCTACTAAAAGTGTATATTATAAGAGTTATTAATAATGAATATCTGTCATATATAAGAATACTCTAAAATCGAAAGTTCCATGAGTAATATTTAATTTGTTCGAATACCAAACTAATTTCCTACGAGACACGAAACTTCAAAGCTTTACTTGCAAAGTTACCAAGTTATAACTAGTTACAAAGTAACTACGAATATGCACACTGCCGCTTTATTATTTAATTTAATTTAATTCATTTCTACGTAATTCGCTATCGAAATTACGCATTGTAATAGAAATTCCTCGCTTTAATGTACCTTGGTATATAATATTATACAAGATAGAAGTATTTTCTATTTTTTTTGCTAAAACAATTTGACAGGTGGACTTATAGAGACATGATTGATTTGTTAATGCAACACACTTTGCCATTGCTCGTTTAACACCTCCAGAAACGAACATTTGAAACTTCTATCCGAGACGGCGAGAAGCCGTCGCGCCATGTCGCCGGAAAATCTCTTCAAGCGGTAAACGAAGGATTTATGTACTGAGCGGGCTGAAAGTCGAGTCCAGAAGAGTGCACTTTAATGCACTCGTCGAACGTCCCGGCACGCCGCGGCTCTTCGAGAGCGCGAAATACTTCTAAAGTCGCGAGCGCCTTTCGTGCTCGCCGAAGAAAGCGTATTATTTAAATTCAAACCATCCCGGAATATCTCGCAAATAAAAGAATGATCAAATTCCATCGCCGACCAAATGCGTTAAAAATTTCACAGTCGTATTTAGATATATGAATGCGCGCGTTATTGCAGATGCTCGTGAATAAATTACTTATAAATTTTATATAAAAAATAACTCTGTTTTAAAACAATATCTAAATGAAAAAAAGCAAAGATAGACTGAAACTATGACGTAAAATTGTGTGTTGCATATTTTATCTGTGAGTTATTGCATTTCACTTCATCATTATTTTATTTGAAAATGCAAATAAGTAAGTACAAAAATAGTTCTGTTCTCTGGAGACAAAAAAATCTTAAGATTACCTGCTTTATTTCCTCAAGTTTTGCGATCATCTTTTTTCCCGTCGATATACTTATTGGGATTGCGGACGGTTAGAGTACGGTTAGGTTAAAGCATAGGTTACCGCTGATATGGGGGTTGGTGTTGCTATAGCCGTGTTATAGCATGATGCATTCAGACGTTTTTATCAAATATTAACGTGGTCGTATACAAAGCGCGTTTCCCGGTTGCAAGAGCGCTTTGTAAAAAGACGCCACTCCGTGTCCATATTTCCACTTCTTCGACTTGTACAGGACAATTTCTTAACCAAAGGAATGACCTCGTCATTGGAAAAAAGTAAAATTAAAAAAAAAAAAAAAAAAAAAAAAAAAAAAAAAAAGAATATTAAAAATATGGCCAAATTAATTTGTTCACTCTTATTATTAATTATAAAATACAAGTATTTTTCGTCGATATCGGTTAAAATTTATTCCTCAAAAATAAATAAATATTAATTAAGTAAAAATTAAAAATATTCAACATGGAATATAATGTAAGTGCTTTTATTTCACGATTAATAATACGAAAGGAGAAATAAAAATAACCATTTCTCTCGCCACAATGCAATATTTAGTTTGAGAACGGAAGTTGGAGTATAATTTTCAGTTATAAGCGAAATTGAAAATTAAAGACTCTTTTGATGAATTAAATATTAGAAGAAAAATTTTTTTTCCGAATAGTTTTAAGTGGACATCATTTTATAAGTAGTTTGAAAGTTGGATACATATTCTATATAAGAACGCGGGGACATTAGGCACTACTTTCTACCTTTATCATCACAAAGCTATGGAATACTGGCTGTTCTTATAGGAATATCGTCTATAAGTTTGTAAAAACAGCTAAATGCAAAAGAGAAATAATTCAACTTTAAAGTTTCCAACTTTAAGCTATATCGCTGTATCATAGTTTTCCATGTTTTGTGTCATTATATATAATTGAACATCACACACACACACTGCTATTAATGCTGTTAATTTATTCATATTAGATAATTCTGCAGTATCGGCGTAATATCGGGATAAGTGTATTCGGTCCGTTCAAAGAGACTTCTTAGCTAATCCCTGACCAAAGTCCAATCTGTGGCCGACGGAGATCGTCGAAAGACAGCCAGGTGAGAGGAGATAATCGAAACTCAATTTCAAACATTTTACTCGCGGTAGATTAAGCGAGTCTATTTGCGAACTCATATCCTTTGCCGACTATTACCCTTCGTTTCGTGATCGTGACTGAAGGAGAGAGATTGAAGGCCTGAATTGAAGACCAAGACCCTACATCCATGACAAAATGATTATTCACTTAATTTGAACGGACTTTATTTCAACAGTGTTTTCGCTTGATATTAAAATATTTGATATTAAAATTTTTTTAAATATTAAAACTATTTATAAAAAAAATATTCGTAAAAGAGTGTCATTGTTCTGAAAGATCCTGTAATATATATGCAATTTTTGTTTCGCGTTATCAAATTAACAAGATCAAAAATTTTTTTATTTTAATCCCGCAGTTTTAGGAAAATTGAAATGTTAAAATATTACGCCGTCTTCTTACTTATTGTCAAAAGTTATTATCTGAAATAATCATACGAGTACATGCGTCGCGCGGAAGTAACTAAAAATTTACTCGATTCTCTCGGCTTGTTTGCAAAAGGAATTTGCATCCTCTAGAGAAATTCCTAGCTTAGAGAAATATGCTTTTTTTGTCGCATATATTGCGGCTTTAATAGCGCGCAGCTTAGGCGAAAAAGGCGTGTCGCCGGCGAGTAAAACGCGGACTTGGACCGTCGAACTCTCATTCCGGCGGATCGTCTTTCAGAGTCGCGGCGATTTTCAGGCGAAAGCCAGAAACCGGGTCGAAAATATCGCCGCGTCATCGCGTATGGACGCGCAATAATTCGCGCGATGCACGTACGCGTATTTCTCCCGGTTATATTACCTCGAACGAGTCGCGAGAGACGACGAGGATGGACGAGATGAGACTGATGATGAGGCGAATGGCGGGGGGGGGGGGGGACGAACGATCAGCGTTTTAAAATAGAGCAATTTTTAATTATGCCGGCTCTGCTCGTGATCCGCGATACCGGAGACAGGAGCACCGCAGAGAGGCCAAGCTCTACTCCCTCCGAAAGAGAGAGAGAGAGAGAGAGAGAAAAGAGGTGTACAGGCGAGAGCGGAAAAAAAGAGCACAAGAGCGCACCGCCGCCCGGTCGACCGACGTCTCCGTCCGCGTTGACGGCGGTGTATCCGCCTGTTTACTCGGCCGTACCGCGCAGCAACGACATATTAAAAATCCGCGCGCTCGCCGCGGCGATCTTTTCTGCAAACACACGGAATTATATGTGAGCGGTAAGACATAGACAAAGGGAGAATAGCGCGCGATACGAGCGGTTAAGGCTCGTTCCTAACGACGTTTCGTGTATCGTCGCGCGTATGATCCGCCGTTTGCACTGTTTGCGTGCCTCTCTGTGTGCGTATATCTGTACGTACGTGTGTGTACGTCGTCAACCCCTTCGCCCCCTCGAAACGTTAAGCCGCCGAAGCGGTACGTAGGCCTTAAGCCGCATCGTCGCCGATCCTCCGCGGCCCTCACCCCCCGTCGTCCTCTTTTTCTCTCCGTCCCTCTGTATTCTTTATCCTACCCGCCCGCTCTCCCCCTCGCCCCTTCGGTTTCGTGTACGCGATACATGGACGACGGGCGCGGGCACTGCTCTCACCGCCTTAATGCATTCGGCAAACATCGCCAGCGCCGTTGTGCGAACGGGTCTTTATTTACACTACGGATTCTTTCTCCTGCGTGCGTGCGTGCGGACCGTGCAGTGTGCGTGTCGTGCAGTGAAACGCGTTACCGACGTCGAAAATCCCGACGCCGAGCCCGCTGCTGGAAGCACACCCGGCTGTACTCGCGTCAAAGACCCAGCAACACACAGCTTGCCGACTTCGGTCAAGCTGTCGGCTTTCAAATTTTTATTCATACTTGACAATTTAGACAGCTAACGAGCTATTAATATTAATTACTTTTTTCTAATTACACCGTGTTTCATTTATGGGTCGCTGTCGACGTTTGAATTTATTATCTCTCGAGAACTGACGAAAATACAAGTCTTGCGCGATTTAAATTATTCCATACGCTAAATATTAATCGTGCCAACGTATTTAAATCTTAAGAAAGACGTGTCCTAGTTTCGCGGCGTATAAATTTCGTGTCACACCGACCGTCCGCAAGTTCATGAACATTGCTGATTTGACAAAGAGCAGAGGACGCTGTGCCATCGCGTTGCGTTTCCTTGCATTCTTCGCATGCACAATTTACGCGCGGAAGTCACAGCGTAAACAAATTTACGCCGTTACACCGGCGCTCAAGGAAAAAAGATACGCACGAAGCTCGTACCAGGGCTTGGCGGTTTTAAATTTTTCGCGACATGTTAGCAGCGCCGCGAAGCCGAAATGCGAGTACGCGCGGCAGAGAAGGGCGGAGGGGGTGATGAGATTTCCCAGGTACACGATGAAGTCGCCAGTACGTGTCCCGGTGCTATTAGGGCGCCCCGTGTTTTTTTCGCCGCGAACCCGTTTTCCCGCACCCACCGCCCCGCCGGGAGCTACTTGTAAGCAAGACTTTTATAAAACAACCGGACCGCCCGCGTAACGGCGGGCAGATGATTTTTCCTCGCCCGGTCGCGGCCATGCGGAAAAGTAGGAAACCCTGTCGAAAAGATTAGAACACGGCCGCGCCCGTGTCCAAGTAATGCCGGGGCCCGGCGGGTAATATCTCACCATTAGGCATAATCATCCCCTTACACATCCGACGAGCAGCACATCCACCCGTAGTCGGGGCGCCGCCGCCGCCGCCGCCGCCGCCGGCCCTCTAATGCCTTATAATTTATAACTCGCCCGCCGCCACCCCCGTCCGCGGCCCCTCCCGCGTCTCGCACGCTCCTCTCCGTGGCTCCTACGAGTACGGTGCGCGCGGCCGCCCCCGCTTGCCGCCGGAATATATATCAGCGTTAAAGTTAAAGGCCGCTGGCAGTCAAGAAAGTAAGCCCCCGCCGGCGAACCGTCCGGAATTTATAAATATGGTGTCTAATATTCCGCCGTTATCGCCGGACGTCGGAGGAATCGCGTCACGACCCCGAGAAACCGAGCCCCCGGACTCTCAAGCGGCCCTCGTAAATTTTACTCTCTCGGCTTCTTCCTCCTTTAATCCCATCAACTTTATTGGATCGAATTGTTTAATTGCCGTAATTGTGTTTTTATTATATTACGCTCGCCTATAATTGTCTTTCATCAATTATTAATCATTTTACGCTAATTTATTAATGCGGAGCCGCGCGCTACACTCTCCTCCGGATGAGCAACGAGCGACTTCGCCAAGTTCCCACGAATTCTAGTCAACGAATGTTAAATTGACGGACGCTAAATTCTTTATGATTCGTTAAAAACGGTAGTGGTTTAACATTCGTCGGGGCTCACGGATGACGGACGGAATAAAAGAAACTGCATTTAAGGTGTTATTATAAATTCAACAGGCGTTATCTGATTTAAGAAACTTGACGACATCGATCGCGTAAATCTTTTACAGATATGGACATGTGAAGAGGGGACGACTTTCGCACATCGGAGCATTTTACGAGAAAATGACAGATATTTCGGGACGTGAAATTTTCACAATGTGCGTTGTTGTCCCACTTTTCTAATTTCGGGATGGCGACTCTTCAGTCGCCTTGCGTGCCCGCGTTACGAGAACGTGTCGACGAGCAGTGACGTTATCGGCGAGCCGAGGGTCGACTCGCCCCGATTGCGCGATAGTCGCGATCATCGTCGTCGTCGTCGTCGTCCGCGTAACGACGATCAATCGCGCTCTGATTTTCGTATTAATTTAGTAATCCGCGCGCACGCTTCTCGTCTTCGGTCACGCGAGCCGCGTGTGCACGAGTGCCCATCGGTGAATAGATAAAAGCGACCGCGACACGAACAAAGTGCACAGGAATATACAGGGTGTCGGAAAAACTATTGCTACTTCTCTTACTTGCCTTTCTTTTTTCGCTTTCAATTATTTGATACCTTTCTGAATAAGAAAATGTGACAAGTCTCTCCTAAATTAATTTTTTTATTTGAATATATCTTTGATAAAATTTTGTAAAATGCAAAGAGGTCAAGAATTTCTTATTCTCTCGGAAATACTGAGAATTACTTTTTATACGCAATTAAAATTTACTATCGATTAGAGGGAAAAAAAATTTTTCGTAAAAATGTAAAGATCCAAAGATTTTATGAAGCACTTACGGCAAATTTAATCTGTGTTGTAAAAATAATGAGAATTCTCTAACATATGTAGCAAAGAAAAGTAGCAGCAATTCTGGCTTTATACGATTGCAAAAGGGAGAGAAAGAGTTAGAATAGAGCGAGGGTGTGGTTAGTTCTGAAGGGGAAGGAAAGGAGTGCCGATCGCAAGGGTGAACTAAATGCAGATTGAGAGAGCCTTTCGAGTGATTTGACTAATTTTACAATTTTAGAGCGAACGAGGTAGGCAGAAAGAGAAAAAAACGCTGAGAGCGGGCGAACGAAGGATAAGAACAAAAGTTGAACGAGAGGGAGTTGGGTGACTGTGCCGCACCCCTAAAGCTTCGTATGCACAGCCATAACCGTGGCAGGGCAGTTAGGCCTGTTAAGCAATATCTATTTCCTCCGGCGCCGTTTTTCTTTCCTTCCTTCGTGAAAACGCGATCGCTGTGGACGGTGGGCGCGGCACGCGCGTGGCACATTAATACAATCTCTATCTTTATTTTTATTAATAGATAAGTATCGAAATCCGAGACTTTTTTTAATATATATTTTGCAAAAAAAAATACTAGTGAAAAATTTGCAAAGAATTTATAGAATGTAATTTTTTAAAGTTTAAAAATATTTTAAGACTTTTAAAATGCAAATAATAAATAAAAGTTGGAATAAGAATAAAACAAATAAAAAAAAATTAGAATAAATATAAAACAAATAAAAAAAGTCAGAATAAGTATAAAACAAATAAAATGATAAAAATAAAAAAATTGGATGGAAATAAAATGTATATCAAATAAAGACAAATAATTTCAAACGTATCGTGACCCACATAGAAATCAGAATAATATTTGAAAGAATTTCAAAGAAAATATTTGCTCTAATTCAGCCTAAAATACGAGCTTGCCAAGCGGCGCAATTACCTAATTAATTGAATGTCTATTAAATACATATTTGTCTTCTATGTTAAATACATCTAAATAAACTATACTAATACAAATTGGCAAAACGCGTTCCACGAAGCGAAATAATGATCGCAAAACCCGACAATTGCGAACGTGAAGGTGGTGAAAAGTATTCCGTGAAAGAAGTCGCGTGATCATCGCGGCTTCGTGAGAATCAGTTGATCATACAATCCGCCGGTGGAATATCAGCGAGAACGTCGTTATTTACCGACGATGACGACGACGTAGCGGCCACCGCGCCCGTGCGGCGATACGGATCGACTATTTTGTAAATCAGTTCCGACATTTTGTCTTCATAAATCAGGCGTCGTGGGGGCCCGCTCGTGCGGAAGCGCTGATTATAATTAACGCGGCCCGAATTAATAGGACCGTCCCGTCGTCACGCGACTCGATTTCTTCCGATTCGACGCCATTACCGCCGCCGCCGCCTCTTCGATTACGACTCGGCTGACCGCGTGCAATCAACAAATTTCTCGGAAATAACGGAGGTGAAACGGAGGGACACCGGCGGAGGGGTATCGCTGCGAGATTTCGCTAATTAATTTAATTAATGCGCCGGCCGAGAATAAATCGTGGGTCGCGATGTGGGTGTGCATCTTTTTAATTTCTTCGCGCCATTCGTCTTGCCATCGCGGGGCGGGTATAAATCACGCCAACGTGTCGTACCGCCCGTTGTTATAAGCGTGCAAAAATTAATTTGCGCCGCTGCTGCACGGCCGGCTCTCTTTTAAAAAAAATGCAAATTCGAATGCCGCAGATTCGCGGAAGTTGTGCACTCCGCCCCGCATGTATTAAACTTTAAATTTGAAATCTGATAATTCTGATAGGTGGATTTAGATTTAGACGGATTTAAATATGTAAAAATAAGCTTTACGAATTGAATAACATCTGACTTTTAAAACTCTAAATGTCAAATGTACACGGCAAAGCAATTTTTATAACAAGCGTTTCTTTTCTTTGAGAAAAGATTAAATTCACATTAACAAGTCTAAATGTAACAATGATCTAAATATATTTATTAAAATATACGTTATATACCTTCTTTTTTTGCAAAAGACAAGTCTAAAAATAGAAAAATTTATGTACATCGACGGTACCAGGGTATTGTTAGTACCTTTCGTTACACGAGGTAACTTCCCGACGAAACTCACCCCGGGTTCGAATTCCCCGCGAGTTTACCGGGCGGTAAGATCGCAAGAACGTCGCGGTAATCGTCATAACGTGCTCGGCGAGCTTCAATTTGCGCTATTTATCGCCGCGGATAAGATCAACGTGGCGGAGCAAGAGGCAACTATCTCGGGAATGCGGGAAGACGCGGACCCCGACACGGATGCGTGTACGCGCCTCCTCCGTCATCCTAAGCGCAATAACGCGGCGCGCCGTGAACTCGCCCGGAACTTCGCGAGCACGCGACTCTCCTCGGGGAAACTCCTCAGCCATTAAAGGGAAGACGCGATTACGAGAGTCCGCAAGTGGTTCAGAACTAAAATGTTTGCATACCTAACTATTGACAGATTTGTAGATAAGATAATTATCCGAATAGAATAAAAAATAGACAAAAAATTGTACAATAAAAATATTATATAAGAATAAAAAAATTACACAAATGTTAGCAGATGCAATTAATAGATTGGATTTTGTTTCGTACTGCGGGCGAAGAAAGGGACGAGATATTTCTTCAATTCTGTCTGGGTATGTATAATTTATATGTAATCTGTTTGAAGTAAAAAAAAAAAAAAAAAAAGAGAAAAAAAGAAAAAAACAAAAAAAACGAGATGGCAAAAATATTTTCAATATAGATACGTAGACAATGACTTCGTCGAATAAGAAATTCGTTGAATAGATAATTAAAATAGAGTGAAGAAAAAATGTTAAATACAAAAGAATATAAGGTACCTAGTGATGAAACAAATCGGGAATATCGAAGCTAGAAAGATTCAATGTGCCGAGAGAGCCAGGAAGTCACTCGTTAACATTTATCAACGAGCACGGATGATGAAAGCTCGGCCGTCTCTGCGCGGAATAACAGGGACGAAAAAACGGGACGTAGGATCGTTTAGCTACGGTCTTTATTCTTCGCGTTCTCCGCGCAAAAAGCTTCGATGTCCTATCGATACTTATCGAGCACAAGAGATACTCGGGGGGGAGTAGGTCGGGGAAACCGTTCGTATTTACGCAGGCACCGTTGTATATGTGGGTGAGCGCCGCTGTGTGCGTGTCGCGTAGAGACACGTACAACACATACACACATATGCCATGGCGGCGGAACAAACTTCGACATGAATTACTTAGATTAATTTAGTTGGGCGGCAGGGTGGTCCGCCGCCGCGCGTTGTTGCTTACTCTCCGACCTTCCCCGTGTATCGCACCCCCGCAATATACCCTCTGCCACCACCGCCGCCGACACCGGCGTCGCCGCCGCTGCCGCCGCTCTCTCGCTCTGCGGTATCGATTCCGACTTACTTGTGCTTTCGCCTAATTTTAGAAGCCACGGTCGAACGATAAATAACGCCCGCCCTGCCTCACCCTTCTTCTTATATGCGCTTTTATTTACGGCCCTCAATCCCTTAAGGGCGCGCGTCCCGGCATCGCCGCGATCCTTTATAAGATCCTGTTCGGTGGTATATCGCATATGTCGTGTTCTTTAGGTTTCATTTTTCAAGCATTTAATATTTATGTTAATTCATAGGTTTACATTTATTTTTGAGAAACTTCAGAACAAGATAGGTGAAATTGCATTCACATAATAAATAAATTATTTACATTAATAAAAAAAAAAATTTCGAAAAATTCGTCGATTAAAGGAAAAGTTATTTTACACCATTGCTCATATACACACAAAAAGTCCCGGAATACAATACTATTTTATTCCATTCAGTTGTATTCATCCGATTCCCTCGATGACGAGATTTCGAAGCTTCACGAGTAAATCATTCGGTTTATCGGACCGCGCGCGAATTCGGGACGGCGATAAATTCCACGCGGCGTGTTTACTCGCGTGCTCGGATCGAAACTTTCCACCTAGGAGGAAGGGGACGGGGGAAAGGGGGTCGAGAGGGGCCGGCAACAGGGATCGATCGCCCACCGTCAGAGAACCTGAATTCACGGACACCTCGAGAGGTGTCCTAATTTTCATTTCCTGCCGCGTTTCGTTTCTTCGACCGCCCCTTCGGCGCTCCGTCTCCCCTTTCGCAAGGGTGTTAACACGGCCCGTGGATGATTCGGCTCGAATTATCGACTCAATTTCATCGGAAACGCACCGCAGGGACGTTTCACGAGGGTACGGAAGTGCGCGATCGACGAGAACTGGTACTAATGTTGCGGAAAAGTAAGAGTAAATAGGATTCTTATAATTGTCAATGCAAAAATAAATTAGCTTGAAAAAGTATACTAAATATTTTTAAAATTATTTTTAACAAGATAAGTCTAATTTTTAAAGCTCATTTTAAGTACAATTTTGTATCTAAAATAAGTCTTGACAAATTACGAACTTATCTCATTGTTCCAAATCTTGTAATGTTCTAATAAGTTATAATAATAAAGCTATTATAAGAGATTTCATATTTTAATTCGAGACTCAAAATAGCTTATGCAATTTACATTGAAAAAATCGCAGGTCTATAATTGGGTTATAAAGCAAGTTTTTATGGGCACTAAGTATGTTATATGATGTCGGAACCACATTGATCTTTTAGCAAACGCACAGCTTTCTAGGACAATTTCAATTCTTGACCGACAAAAACTTTGCGCCGGAATGTCGACGATCTTAACTGGATCAAACTCTAGAAATTAACAAAGTGCTGTTGATTCCGTTCCGAAAGAATTCGATCTATTTTAAATAGCTGATTCTGCAAATGCATCGGATAAACTTAACATAGTTACGAGAAAAATATTTCTAATAATGCATAAACAGCAATATCGAATTTCTTTGTATGCGATAATTAACGATATTAACGGTATACATTTATACACAGATTATCTTGCTATTAGTGCTGTTTGCTTAATTAATCAAGCGGAACGCTATAAATGACGGAAAGTGGTCATTACCCTCGGAAACGCAGCCGCAGCATGGAAATCGAAACAAAACGTTTCGTCGCGCTTCTCGAAATTATTTCTTGACATAAAGGGTAAAATGCAAGCTGCGTATCGAGAGGAAGACAGAGATAGAATGAGACTTTTATTTTCATCGTCGCGCGTTACGTTTCCAATGCGCGACTTCCTGGTCGGCCCGATGCGCCCTCGGGACTTTTCCGCTTTTTCTCCCATCGAAAGCGGAAAACGGCCGCGCGTTCACGCGACAGAAGCGCGCGCGTACACGCGATCGAATCGAGAGAGCGGCAACGAGAGAAAGAAAAAGAGAGCGGAGACGAGCGCGGTGGGGGAGAGGAAGTCGCGGAGGATAGGGAGGCAGAAGTGGAAAAGGACAGTAGCAGGCCGGACACGCGTTTCGTGCGGCGCGTCTACCCGGTGTCGCGGAAATAATAGATGAACCACGGCTCGACCGAGCGTGCTACCGAAGAAGGGGGACTGAAGCGGGCGGGAGGGGACTAAACAATGTTTTTCAGCCACTGAAATCCCCCTGAATTTTTCATCGGCCCCTATGTTTTAACCCTTTCGCCACCCCGGGAGAGGAAGAGTCCTCCCTTGCCTCTCGTCCTCTCTCTCTTTCTCGCTCGCTCTTTCCTCTCTTCCCGTTGCGCCGCGCCTCTCTTTCGTCTCTCTTCTTGAATTATGTACACGCCGGTGCCGTGCGCCGCGGTACCCATCGTCATCGTCGTCGTCGTCGCCGTCCGCTCTTCGCAATCGTTACTATTGCAGCATGTAAAAAAGAAAAAGCTGAAAAGAGAAAGAGAGCGCGGGACGCGGGGAAGAGGGTATCGAGAAAAGAGCGAGAAAGAGAGGAGAAGAGTGGACGAGCCGCGCGGGGCCCGCGTGAATCTTTCAATTAGCCGATAAGAAAGCAAAAAACGGCGTTACGACGTCCGCTGCCCCGCCGCGTCCCTTCGCCCTTCCGCCCTTTCTCCGTCCCCTTAGCGTACGCGGGCGTTATCTTCGGGCGGAGACGAGCATATTTTCCGATCGCCGAGCGCGGAATCTAGGCGAGTAATGACAGGTTTTTTAACGAGGACGCCACCGCCGTCACCGCAGTCACCCAGCGCCTGTTGGCCACCCTTCCGCGCGCGCACACCCTTCACGCTCATCCTTTCCCTCCCCCCTCCGTACGGCGTAAGCAAGCGTGCAATATTGATAGACCGCGGGGATACCTATTTGCACGGTTACGCGGCAGGCGGAAAAGAGGAAGGGTGGAACGACGAACGTAAGAGGGAGAGAACGAGCGGAGACGACGGGGGCGGTGGTCGGACGAGGGCGAGGGGTCTCTACATAAAACCATTATGTAATTACATCTAGGCTGGTCGAACGAACGAACGAACGAACGAACGAACGAACGAACGAACGAATGAACGAAGGAACGAGGGGTGGACAGAACTGGCGTGGGTGAGGAGACGACGAGGGCAGGCAACTCGCGCGATAGGGTAGAGAGGCGGAAGAGAAAGCGAGAGAGAAAGAGAGAGAGAGCAAGGGAGAGAGAATGAGCAGCGGGCGGCAGCGGGGGCTGAATTTGATTTCAGAGAAAAGGGTTGATACTGCTACTGCCGGTTCCGATCGCGTGATCCGAACCACCCTTTCGCCATGCTACGTGTTACGTACCGTACGTGCATAAAGCCGCCTCCCCGTGTTGCGGCCGAGCGGATAGACAGACAGAAGGGTATTAATACGCGTTCGCGTCTTCTCCCCGCGATGCCTCTCCTTTCGATCGGGATCGCGGAGAATCTCCCGGGGCTCGTCTCGCGCCGTCAACGCGAGCCCCGCTTATGTATGCGTAGACGACTTCGTTACGATTTCTGTCAGAGTGAGACGTAAGATGGACACGCGTGGATGACGTGAACTTTTATTTCGATTATTTCGTTTACGGAGCTGTAACGTGGATTTGGCATTTTTGGTCGACATTTTCAAATTGAGATAATTTTATGGATATCGCACGTTTCTAAATAACGCGACTGTCGGCCCTTTTTTTAACATATAAATTAGTGGCCAGACGATATAAAATAAGTACAATATATTTAATTAAGGTTACATAAAATATATGAAATTAAAATTACAAAAATCACCTATCTTTGAACTGGATCAACAACATTAAGCCATTTATTTCCAATTTTAAACTTTTTGAATATTTATGAATACATAAAGTGCGAGAAATATTTTTCCAATATTTATATAATATGCGCCATTTTTAGAGATGTAAAAAAATGACAGAAATATATATTTCCATTAATATTAGCAAATTTCTTAATAAAATCTGTATTCTACAAGATAAATTAGGAACAAATTTAATAGAAAATTGGAAAGTCATAAGCGAAAGCGGTAATTAATTAAATTAATTTTAATATCAAAATACTTTGTAGTATAATGTGTAGATGAATAAAGCATAAATATCACGATAAAAAATGAATAAAGTAAAATGTCATTTGAAATCTAGGTCACGTCCCGTAAGTTTTCTACGAATTTTATTTATTCTTTACGTATCGTTTCACCACTTATATATCGTAAACTAAATATACTTTGTGACTGTAATATTATTTATGGTCCTACGGAGACCTACCTATTACGCTATTTGACCTTTATTACGCTCGCCATTTTTTCTCCACTATAACAAAATATTATGAATTTACTTGATTGATTTAAGCCTGTTCCTAATAAGCCGTATTATGCTTGTAATTCGCCGTCAATAAACTCCCGTCCAGCTGGAGTAACTTTAGACCGATTACGTACGAACTGATAATAATACGATGAATGATTTGTAACGGCTAATAATTTTCATTTCAAATAGCATTTGAAAACAGTAGAGCATTAAATCAAACGTTTAAAGCGACTCAAAAGCGTCGAAATGATTAAAAGTCAATTATTAGCTACAATCTGCTAGTAGGAGATAACAGGAGCCGTTTCTCTTTCGCTTTTGCAAAGCCGCGGAAAACCACATTGGATGTTACGCGCTTAATGAGGGAGAGTTGAGATCGAAGTAATTGATCGGTTTGATTATCGAGACGAGCCGCGCGGGGCGCGGGGACTCGCTCGCTTGATCGTTCACTTGCTCGCGAGCAAGCGGTTGAGAATTGTCAGCTCATCGGGATTGATCCTCCAGTAGATCAAGCATAACGAGAGAGGGTGGACGATAGATTGGGGGGCGCGAGAGTGAGGGAGGGGAGAGAGAGAGAGAGAGAGAGAGAGGAAGGAAGAGAACCCTCTTCTCTCGCCTGCCGCAACGAGGCTGCTCGTCGGCGTTAGCGGTTTCGAGCTCGGTCTTTGATTTCGCCCTGACGTGTAGGCACTACGCGATACGCTTTGGTCAACCTCCCGTGGAAAAGGCACCCTCCTGGTCCTGGATCTCCATTACGGTAGTCATGGCGACCGCAATTGATTCCACGGGGGTGAGAGCGGACGATGAAGAGAACGGAGAGAACGAGCACGCGGGGGAGAGAACGACGGCCGACGGCCGACGTTGGAGGACAAGGGTGTTTGGCGGCGTAAGAGAGAGAGAAAGAGAGAGAGAGAGAGAGATTGTCGAGAGAAAGGGCAAGAAGGGGTTGCGGAGGGGTCGGTCAGGACCTCGCGCAGGGGACGGAATGCTCGGTGCAGATCGACAGAGGGCATGGTGTTACTATGGTGGTGCTACACGGCACTCCCTTTATCCGATACAATGCAGGCTAAATAGCACTGGTCAGTTCTATGGTGTTGGATTAGAGATACGTCGCTCGTTTGAGGCGAGCCGCCCCCGAGCCACGGCCCTCGCCTCTCTCTCCACCACCCCCCCGCGCACTGGCGACCAACTCTCTCACCGTCATCGTCGAACTCCGGGGCCGCCGCCGTCACGTTCGAATTACCTGCGTGGCGGCCGGTAGCCTGCGTTAGCATCGAGTCCGCCGGTTACAATCGAGAATCGATTTCACGTGCGAATTGCGGAGGCCGCCCCCTTCCTTCCATCGGCCGTCGCGCGAAAGTTAGACGGGGGTCCCATTGATATACGCGCTTGTTGATCTTTCGGACTGGCGTTCAGATAAAGTAGCGTGGATGATCAAAGCTAACGGCGTACGAGTGCTCTTTTGGCATTAATTCGATACCCCGGATCGAGGCGTGTCAAACGTAATCATACGTGTAAATGTTTCGGGACGCGCTACGGGATCTCCCAAGAAAAACAGAATATCTTAACGCGTTCATTTCAGACTTACACAATAAAATTACAATTTGATTTAAAAAATGGACAAGCAGATAGATAACGAATTATTCTGCTTTTCGAAACGAGAAAAACTATTGAACATCCATCAGTTGTACGAAACAATAAAATTGTGAGATAAGATTTATTTGAAAATAGGCCGACGCAAAATATACCGATCAAGTTGCGAAAATAGGCTTATTGCACAGCGTTTGCGATACTTTCATAACGCACTGTACCCGCCCGCTGCGTATTATTACTATCACGGTCGCGGGCATTATATAGTAGACGGCAGCTACCATTAGTGCGCCCGGCTGGCTGGTTGCGCTAGGTCTGGGCGCCTAGGCGCGATACGCCAACGAGTATTTAGTGCCTGATTGTACCGCTCTCTCGCCGGGGTATACGGCGGCGCGATGCCGACAGGGCGAGCGGGTGTGAGGGTGTAGTTGAAGGGGGACGAACGGCAGGCAGGCAGGAGAGGAGGAGGTGGAGGCGGAGATGGAGAGAGAAGCAGCCATTGTCCAAAGTGCCAAAGTTACATGGCGCGTCGTAACTTACGTCGTATTATGTAGGTACACGCGAGGCCGCGTATACCTAAGGTACACGACCGCTTAAGTTTCGACGAGGCGCACCCCCGTATCTCCCTTACACGACGAGCACTGTAAACAGAGAGCGAGCGAGCACTCTGCGCGAGAGCGAGCGGGCGAGCGAGCGAGTGAGAGAAGAAAGACCGGCCGAGGGTTGAGAAGGGGCGAGAGAGACGGGCGAAAGGAAAGGGTGCACGGGTAAAGAGAGATACAACGTCGTCCGCTCGGAACGATCGATAAAAGTAAAATTGTCATAACGCGAGACGGTAGTAACGACAACGAGGACGGCGACGGCGGTGGCGACGACAACGACGACGACGACGACGATGTGGACGTTGCGCGCAAATAATCGCATATTCCGAGATTCCTTTACGCTTCGACGAAAAGAACGGCGCAAACCTACTGCTTTCTGTCTCTCCACCGATAAGCGTACACGCGCTTTACATCGTAAAACGCCAAATCATTACCTACTTGGACAATAAAAGAACAGTCGTCTCAATCCGTGTAACTACATGAACAGATTTTCGTCTGGCGCATAAGCGTTTGGTGATCGAGAGTTGAAATCAATTGCGACACGTTGAAGAGACATTGGCAAAGTTCCTGAGACGCGATAAAATTTTACTGTACATCCACATTGGATATATCCGGGTATATTTTAATTTAATAACGCGTTTAAATTTAGAAAGACAAATTCAAATGGTTTATATTTTGTAAAATAAAAATTTTTACCGTAAACTATAAAAAAATTAATTAATTTCGAGAGCAAAAATATATAATCTCAAAGATAATAAACCCATAGTTTTATCACGTTATAATTATGTCACGTTAATAAAAACATATCAAAACCATGTAGAAAGATTATATACAAAACGTTCAATTTTTATTACATTCCTTTTAATAACAAGCTTGATTAATTATTAGGTCGTACTTTTCAACAAAAATGTCGAGACACTTGTAGTTTTCAAGTAATTAGTGATTGAAAATAAGGGTCTTCGGGAGAATTAAGAGCTTTAAGAGAGAAAATAAATGACAAAACCACATTCAGTTAATTTCCAACAGACTCCACTCGGGCAGAATTTTTATTTGAGGAATCGAAATAATTATTGATTCGATATTTCAGAAATATACGACGTCGCTTAAAAATTGAAAAGTTGAAATAAATAATGTCTTGCGATAAATAATAAAATTTATTAAAGAAACGTCATCTCCACATTGACTAAAACATCTGCTGTTAAAAATTAACGTGATAGAAAATCAATTTCTTGTATTCACAGCACCGATAATGTAAGAATTCGCCGAGACGGAGAGAGAGAGAGAGAGAGAGAGAGATGTGGGTACATCCGAGAACAATCGCAAAGTGCGACGATTAAAAAATCGAGATGGCGAGAAGAAAGACATGCAGGCAGGTATCGATAATCGGCGCGGTGCCGCGCAGGTGTGTAACGCGCGTACAGGTGTGCACGAGATCGGACAGGCGGGCGAAGGGGTGCGCGAGAGACGGGGGCGAGGGCGGGCAGCGGCATTTTGTAAATTAAATTTTAAATATTAAAAATAGCCAGGTTCGCCCTCCCTCTCCTATCCCTCGCGTCCCTTCTCTTTCTTTCTTCGGGCCGTTGCGCTTTTCCGGCCGCGTTATCCATCGCAACCACCCCTTCGACGGTCACCCCCCGCTAGCAACCCATGGGGCAACCTGCGAGCCACTTACTCATTCGTCGATAATAATTTTATTCGGGAGTGAAAAATTGGAGCTGCCCCTCGCTTTGCTTTTTTTGGATGTGAATACACGAACTGAGTATCCCTCTGTATTGTTTTCTAATTAAAAAAAAAAAAAAAAAAAAAAATGAAAAAAAAAAATGAAAAAAAGAAAGAAAATCGATAACATATCTAAATTGCAAAAGACTGCATTGCTCTTCGTCAAGTAATTTTAATGATTAAAATTTTTATACATATATAATCTGAAGCGAACGATAAACGGATACAAGTTTAATTATTCATAGACTTTAAGAGAAATTTGTTTCGCGATTTAATTCGTGCCAATATATGCAATATTGGAGATGAAGAGAACTTGAAAGACGACACTTCTTCGAATCTTTATTGAGAAGAATTCGGTTGCAGATTTCACAAAAAATGTTGTAGCACTTTCACTGTAAACAGGATATCTTTATGATCCTTTCGATTGATACATGATATTATGTAATATTTTTCGGAAATATGTGACTTCCGCGTAATATACGCTCTCTCGCCCTCTCACTCTTAAGCCTATTTCGCAATGCTCTTTTTCCCATATCAAACTTTTTTTCCCAAAATACAATAAACTCGCTCACTCTCTCATCCCCCCCGCAAGCACCCATCCCCTTTCCTACGCGCTTCCTTTTTTTTGCTCTCTTGCATCTAACCGGCGATGCGAGCGTGCGCAGCGACCAGGTACGAGAAAGGCGAGCCGAGTCCCCCCGCATGCATACTGCAGAGCGCTTTTGATCGGGCCGGACCCCGGCGGGATGAAATATAAAAATCGCAATAAAGCGCCGCTACCGGTGCCGGGAGAGATGCTTCGATACCGTATCCGGGATTCGGCAAGCGCTCCTTCCCGCGCGCGCAAACAAACGCAACTCCGCTTCCCTGCCCCGCCCCCCGCCAGTATTATCGGCGCTCGCTGCCCGTGTCCTCGTTTTTTTCCCTCCCTCTTCTATCGAATGTCGTCCCCCGCGAGACGGGTGCGAGCCGTTGCAGACCGTCGCCTCCGAGGGCAAGGACGAGCGCGACTGCTAGCTGTCTGCGATTTTCCCGCCCGGCTGGAAATTTCCGCGATTATCGACAGAAAAGAAGGGAGACGCTCGCCTACTTTATCCGACAATTTGTTCCTCCAAGACAAATTGCCGTTTTTATGGCGCGATGAATAAGTAATACATAATGATACACGCGGCGTGAAAATTCGTCAACTGGTCAACGCACTGTTCAGTTTCATCTAAAAATGATATGCGTACGATTCGGTTTTATTAAAGAATTATATTCCTTTATGCTGCCCTTACGAGAGACTAAAAAATCGCTCAATCGCTCAAAAGACTATACGTACAGCAAATAAATAAATAAATATATATATATATGTAGAAGGAAATTCTTACAAAGCGCGCATTGGAGGGTCGAGAGTTCGCTAGCTTACTATCGATCTTTATTTCTTCGACGAACATTCTCGTAAAAGAAACGGTTGCCAATGGCATGCTCGTGTCGCATTTTCCACGAAAAAAAAGCGCAACTACTAGCATCCCGTACGTTCCTTCCTACGGAAACTTGCGCGAGCGGAGGAAGAAGTCCGAACGAGCAGAAAAAATAACGGCGGCTCGCGCCAGTGGAAGATCGTCGGGCACGAGAGGTGAGGGGCGTGCCCTTCTTACGTGAAACGTTTGACGAGGATTGCACGAGGTGGAACGCACGGTCGAAACTTGTTCTAAGCTATTTACGAACGGCAGGAAGCCATCGTAAAGTCAATTTGAGTTCTCGGTAAGTGGCTGCCAGGCTGCGAGTCCTCCAGCCAGGAAACCCCGAACGCGCGCGAGAAAGAGAGACGAAAGAGACGCGAAGAGGAGACCGGCGGCGGGAAGGGGCAGGAAGCGAGAGAGAGAGAGAGAGAGAAGAAAGAAGATGCGGAAAGAAAAAGTGGAGGAGAGAGAAGAGCCCTCTAGTCTCTTTATTTCTCTTCCGGGACGCTCGACTTTTTACCTTCCACCCCGTGCACATACGTGTATAGTTCGGGTATATATTTATATCCGAGCGCGTTATAAACGTGTGCGTGTGCATATCGGGTGTTCCTCGCGCGTGTCATCTCGAAAAGATATCCGGAAGAACGAATGCCGGACTGATAAAGCGATCTGATTTCGAAAGCGTGGAACGCGCGTTAAAATTAGTTTCTTTGCGCGCTTCTCGTCTAGTCATAAATTAGGTCATTTCATGCGAAACCAGTTTATACACACAGCGCACCAGAGATCATCTCATTTTCGTTCCGAAGATAAAAGCTACGAGTGAATTCAAATAGAAATGCTAATTGTTTTATATGATCATAAATGATTGAAAATCGAAGAAGAAAGATTTCAATGAGTTAAAATTAATCGGCGCTGTAACTGGACTGAAATCTCTTGTCCCTAAATCATGCAGAGCGCGCAATCTTTATTGCTGAGATATTTAGCGGCTAGAATAATTGAAGACGTTTAACTTTTCTGCCGAAATACTTAAAATCGGCGGGCCGCTCTCCGATCAAATTTTCACCGACTTCGAATTCGTCGGGGAAATCCGGGACGACTCCCGGGACACCCCGTATACGTACGAGAGAGATACGCACACACGCGCGAGCGCATTTATATATGTACGACGAAACTATACGTAGCCGGGCGGCTACGCTCAGACGCAGCCAGACTGATAAATGATTCATACAATATTTCTCTCTCCCGGGCGCCCCGGCTCGCTCGCTATCTCGCCGCGGAAGGCTACGAAGAAACCGGCGAACATTAATATATATTTTATGTTTTATATTTGTTTCAACGTCGCGTATGTGTGTGCCTGCCGCCCCAGCGCGTACACACACACACATACACTGTGCGCTGTATACGTGTGACTTCATGGCGCGTCTTCCACCGAGATGGATGACGCGAAAGCTATGACCCGCCGGTATACCGGGTGACGAACGATCTTTCTGTCTTGAACAGTGTAATCTGAGCGAATATGCCAGAAAATTACGGACTTCTTTGATAGAACTATTTAAGGACCGTATTCATGGTCGTTTCTTGGGGATTTATAAGGATTTCTTACCGCTACATGCATACGCGAATAGATGAGAATTCTTTATCCCATATGGAAGAAATATGGATACGTTTCTTATTGTTAGTCCGAAATGTGATACCGAGAGAATATTACTTTGTATAAATATAAACATAAGAAAACATGTATAAAAAGCGCGAAAGTAACTTAATTGCGAAATTGTTCTTCCGGAGAATGTTTTAATTGTTTAACTGAGAATTGTATTCTAAAAGTATGATTTGTTATAAAAAAACGAGTGATGCTTTCCCACGGATTCTATTCTATTCTATTCGGGAAGCAACAGGACCTTCGCATGCCAAAGCAATTCACCGTTTCGCTCCGTTAGAATTTACATGAATTAAATTTGAGGGAATTTGGTGATCTAATTGTGACCCTCTTTCTAATTGCGGGATCACCATTTATAATTCCCGTATATACTTGGGCAGCTATTTCCAATTTAGTCCGAGATCGCCTTCTGGTTCATCTTACACGGAAGGGAAAACCGAGCGCGCGCGACCGTGTCACGAGAGAATCGAAAAGCTATATCGATCTGAAAATGAGGCCGGCGGGAACGAGGTTAATATCGCGAGGAATTATTCGCGACCTTTGACCGGCATCGAGACAAATATAATATATTTTAAGATATTCCCCGCGCTCTCTGACTCCGCGCGGTGAATAGTTTATGAGCGGAGATGCAGAAACGGGCGTTGCCTGAAAAATTGAAATTCTTAAAACCACCTTACTCTCTCACCACGGCGTTTAATATTGAATGTCCGCGAGATCGCTCTTCATTATTAAAACGTACGAGAGTTCGAACTGGTTTCGATATATCTTGAAAGACGCGCAGCGGCCGAAGATGACCCACCTAGTTACCTGATTAAAGACAGATTTATATTTTCGGAAGCGAAAGCGCAAATCTCTGGCATATATTCTCCCGCGAGAAATATATATTTCGGCATATATATATATATATTAATAATATTTAATTTCTCTCTCCGCTTAACACCAAATATTATGTTATAAATATATAATGAATATATATATATATATATACCGTACAGTCTTCTCTTATTTAAATATATATGTTTTGTTGTCTTTTAATTAAAAGGCAGCGTGGAGTTTTATCTAACTTTCTCTATCCACTGCGCGGATTTATATTAAGAGAAATCGCATGCTGACGCAAACTCACGAATGTTTTCCTGTAGTCTCTCTCTCTCTGTATAAATTTGTCTCCGGGGGACAAGATTAATCAATGGATCGATGCATAGTTGGAATTCTTGTAAGAAGTCTCTGTGTACTCACCTGCAACAAAAAGAAAGCACAAGTTAATCGAAGGAACAGCTTGTCGCGAATAATAGACTTTGTAATTAGTGAATATCAAATAAATTTAGTTGCTCGTGTTCTCGAAATATCGTGAAAAGGGGGACGCGGATTTTATCGACATGTGCACGCCCGAAAAAGAATCCGGGCGGGCAGTTTTAATTTTAAGTTTCTCGCGCGATGCCCGTAAAAACAAACGGCGGAAGGAAAATGCGCGCCGCCATTGTTCCGCCGGGTTATTATGGGCGAGCTACCGACGCGGCTAATTATTCCGATGCTAATTGAAGAGATAAAATTTAATCGGATTCCTTCGCGCAAAATAAGAAAGCGGCCCGCGTTTCTTCGAGAGAAGAATAACTCGAAGAGTTATAATTCTGTCGCGATCCACGACCGCCCGACTCTCTTCCTCTCGCTTCCTCCCTCCTCGCGGCGATAGTCGATACCCGGCCTCCTCCGTAACAATTGTCGTCGATAATAATGCGTATCGGGAATTCATTAGGATGGAAAACTTCGCGACGCCCATGCCCCGGGCGATATTATAAGATTTTCTTACTGTTTCAACTTTGTGATTTAATCAGCACTTGTTTTGACAGAATCAGCGTTCGCATCGAAAACGTAGAATTTTCTCCGCGAGTTTTCCGGATACTCGAGCAGCACCGCGCGTCGGAAAATTAGACGCGTTAAACTCCGTAGAAATCTTTCGATTTTCAACGCTGAAACGATCAATTCGCGATTGACAGTAATATACTCTTATCGAATAAAACTTGATTCCTTTTTATTTCACCGAACTCGGTAATTATATCAGCTATGTGTATTGATTATTAATATAAAAAATCATTTGCAAATGTATTTAAAGATTTCGTGTAAAAACAGATGTCAGAAGTGATGCAGTAAGATTGCTGCAAAACCGTGAAACAAGCGAAATTAACAATAAAGTAACATACAATGATGGTGATTGACTCATCATCCGTTTTGGCGCGAAAAGCGAGAAATCGCGAGCGTCGGTTCGGCATTCGGGCTTCGCGAAGGGTTTCAAAGACGAGCCGACGCCGGAATCGTGATCCCGGGGTGCCCTCCGGCGTACGAGGGATGCGATGCATCGCGGATGCATCCCCGGTGTGCATCGGAGGGTGCGCGCCGGTCGGGCATAGTGGCGGCGAGCACACACCGCGGGCTAAGGGTGCGGTAAGCAAGGGAGGACAGGAGGAAGGTGGCGGAGGAGGAGGTGAGCGGCGGCGGAGGAAGGGAGAGCCGTCACAGGCTACGGCATCCCGGCATAACTCAGAATTGCCTCGCTGCGAGGGTAGAATTGACAGCATAGCACTAACATTGTACGCGCCCGCGTTATGTATTTATGTAAATGCATAACCAGCCACCCGCCCCCGCCCCTCCCGCCTCCTCCTCATACCGTCGGCTGGCGGGTAGTACGCACACAAACACGCACCTTCTCTCGCTCTCTCTCGCTCTCTCTCTTGCTCACTCGCTCGCTCGCTCTTCGCCTGCGTAGCGAGGGTTCTCTGGCCGACGGCAAGCTCTTCCACAAACCCGCTATACCACTCTCGTGAACGTTGTATTATACATATGTATACGGTCAACACATGTACGTGTCGGCCCGGCGTACATATAGGGCCCGCGGAAGTATGCGTCGGGCCTCTTACGGGAGGGTTGGAAGGCGGGCGCGCTGTACATAGCGCAAATGAGTGAGAGAGCGAGAGAGCGTGTAAGGCGCGTGCAAATGCGCACGAGAGGCTGTGTGCAGGGGTGGTCAACCGAGAGCTGCAGCAGGGGTAGTGGGAAAAAGGGGGAAAGGGGAGATGAGAGAGGGAGAGAGAGAGAGAGACCAAGAGGGGTGTGCATGTAAGCGGCACATAAGCCAAAGGATGGAGCTGTAGCGCGCGCGAGCGAGCAAGCGAGCCGCCGACCGACGCCACGGTACACAGCATATAGCACACACCGATCACATTAATCAGAGGTTATTGCGTGCATTCCTAATCATCCGGCAGCCTCTAACTATTCCTAGATTCTGATTGGTGCATTACTCGGCATTTCCGGTATGATTCTGCATTCCAATTGGCCCGCCGCCGCGCCGCGCCGCGCTACGGCCGCGCCAAGCCGAGCCGCGCCGCGCCGGCCGGCTCGCCTCGTCGTCTCGTCCATCGACGAATTTCAATCCGCAAGCAAGCCGCCGCCGGTACCATTGACCGAGGACCGACCACTTTGGCCAAGTCCGTCGTCTCGATTGGACGAGAGCGAGTCCTTCGTGGTCCTCGATGGTTTCGGGCAGAGAGACAGCTCGGTGGAAGATTTCAATTCGATCGAAACGCCGTTGAGACCAAAGGCCCGACATAATAAAGATTTAAGATGTGAAAATTTCGTTTAATCTCTTTTGATAGTCGTGCGTTTAGCATACTGTTCTTTTATTCGGCACTTTTATATTGCTATTGCCTTTCTTTTCTTACGCGAGGATAAGCAGATTAGACAATTCATTCCTATCAAGAGTCATTGTTGGCTAGGATAAACGCACCGAAAATATGAGAGTTTCCTCTTTCGTTTATAACAGCAGCTATTACTTTGTAACATAAATCCAAAAAATTTGTTTTAAATTGTGTATATATACATATCTGTACGTTGATGAAAGTCGCGTAGAATTAACAAATTTCAAACACTCTCTTCCACATTTAAAGACCATTCAAGAGCGGAAGGAATAAGATTGCGTCATCCAGAATGTCGATAAAAAAACGACGATCCGATAGAGGGATGGCGGAGTATCGGTCATTCGCAGTGAAGTAATTGCGATCGGCGCGACTCCGGCGATTCGGCCGGCGATAATCATCGAGTAATTAACAATCCCAGTTTCAATTCGGCCGCCGCGGAAAACAGCAAATTCGTAATATCCTACAATATTGCCGGTTACGTGGCGCGAAGAGAGACAGCTGGAAGTGGGAAGAGAGGGAGAAAGAGACATCTCTCCCTTTCCACGTGGCGTTTATGCGCTCGCGTGCGAATCACGAATCCGCTCTCTTTCCACCTTTCGGCGCGCTCCCTCCGCGTCGTCCGGCGCGCGCGATTCCGCACATTTTCGTATTTCCTATTTGTAAATAAGCAATCAGGCGCGGCGCGTCGCGGCGTGGTGCGGCGCGGCGCACCGGGGGCAGCGGCGGAGGTGAGACAATTAATCATTTCAATTAACGGACACAATTCGATCTCCAATCGGGCCCGGCCGAGAAGAATATTGGAAAGCCGGGAAACAGGCCGGAAGCGCCCATGTATTCTCTATCTCCCTCGTTTCCCCTTTCCTCCGCTTTCTCCTTCGCTCTTCGTTCCTCTTGTTCTTCCCTCTCTCTCTTTCTCACTCGCACTGGCAAATTGTAACTCGGTAATGCGCGCGAAATAACGTACGAAATAACGTACGGAGGGCTTCGTATTATCTCGCTCTATCGCGCGCGTGCGTCTATGTGCGTGTGTGTGTGTGTGTGTGTGTGTGTACACGAGCGATGCTCCAGTGGTGGAGTCTATCGCACGGAAGTAGTTTGCGTTTTAATTAAAGCGGCGATTTCCGGCCGCGAGATGCGGCGCGATACATGCTTAGGTACGCGGCGATGAATTGCCCGACCGAATGTCGTTTAGCCGATTAAATTGTAAACGTCGAACGCGATTACGCGGCGCTAATTTTATTCTTCCGACGTCACGGCACGTTCGCATAAATAAATGTTGATCGCGGTAAGGAAAAAGAGAGGCGGAAAGGAAAAACTCCGGGTCGTTCACACCTCGATGTGTTATGAAGTTTCCACGTTATCTGTGTGTTTTGCATAACATGATTGGTGTAGCGCTAATTTGACAGCAAGTGGCGGATAAAATTTCCTTAAGTCCATTAGCACACTTCTTAGAATTTTAATTCAAAGCATAAAATTATGAAAACGTTTAATGTTAAATATTGACGAGCTGTAATAAACAACAGAAGAAAGAGGGCTGATTGTGATGAATTTGTCAAAAGATCCGTCGTAAAAATTAAGGTCGACAGTTGTGAGATTCCTTGCACTTTGAAATATAAAAATACAAAAGCTGGTTGCACTTTTTTTTTATGAGAGTCTATCGCGTTAAACGGAAAGTCGTTACATACGCGATTCGACAAAAAATCTTTCTCTCTCTCTTTCTCGGTGCTCGGCATGCGAGCGGCGGAAAGCAGCACGACCGCTCCGAAGGTCAATATAAACGCTCGCGGTGTTGAGCGTAGCGGACGCGAGTGTGTGCGTCCATGTTCCGTAACGTAACTTCATTCATCAGCCGTCCCGGCTTGAGGACGGTCAGGTACGACGCGAGAAAGAGAGACGAGACGCGTTACGTGACGATCCTCGCTCGCCAGGAAAACGCGCGCGTCCGGAAATAACACGGAGCACTTCTCCTCTCGGCTCTTTGCGCAACCTGCCAAGTCTTTCTCTCTCTCTCTCTCCTCTTCTCTCCTTTGCACGCAAGTCTGTCTGCTCGCGCTGCAGCTGGTGCGTAAAACCGTCGCAAGTCGCATCGATGTCCCCGCGATTACACGGCCGTCGTTCCGCCTTGAGTAACACGCGTCGCGGGTTTCACGTCCGCCGTAGCAACACGCTAATACATAATATTACGCGAGCGAGTCGCGTGGGGCAATAATTTCGTCGGACTCGTGACTTTGTCGCAGCGGCCGTGCCGCGAATTTCCTCGGTGGAAAAGTACTAAATAACGGTCGCGTATGACATTATATTATTATTCGCCCTACTTACGTCGCGGCCGATGAGCCCCGACTGGAAATTACAAATTGCAACCCGCAATAAATGCGGCGGAATAAAAAATCTTGCCCCGTCACGCACCGCCGGCCCGCCCTTAGAACTGGCAGTCGCGTTGCAATTTGTTATTGCGCGTTTCCGTGCACGTGATAAATTGGCTCTGCGTTAAACAGAACAACTCGCGAGTAACGTGTTATTCACCGGGAGACTAATATAATAACCGGCGACATGATAATAATCCGCGACGAAGCATCGAAACATTTCTTTTACAGCGTACGAGCGTAAAGTATATAGACGATGGCGAACTTTAAAGACGAGTCTCGCAAGAATCAAATATCGGTACCGGTTTAGTCGATTGACTCCGGCGCTCTCTCTCTCTCTCTCTCTCCTCTCCTCTCTTCCTCTCACTCGCTCGGGAGTTAATGGGGTTAAGTCGCGAGCCATAACCTCGGCCCAAGGGGCGGCGGAAGGGTGCAGCCAGGCACGAGCGCGGCGCGCCGCGCCTTAACGAAGTTAGCGCGCCACGAATTGCTCCGCGGCGAAAGTCTGATTGAGAAAATTCCCGGAGCCTGGCATCGACGTGCTCTCAAGCAGAAGGCGAGTTCGAGACGGGGAGAGGAAGGAGGGGGAAAGGGGGGGGGGGTGATCGACCGGCGAAGGTTGAGGAGGTCGAGAGGTGACGGGAGAAGAGTGAAAGAAGCGAGCGGTTGAAAAATTATAAACCAAGAAACCGACAGGATAATATAATATTAGTCCTTCTTAAAGAGAAAGAGAGGGAGGAAGCTTCTCGTCGCGGAGACACAGAGCGAGAATTCTCTCCTCGGTTAGACGATAAAAAGGTTAGCACCCACAATGAGCGCCGAGCCGCCGTCCGCGTTTCTCGCCGCGCTCTCGCCCGCTTTTCCGCCCTTCTCGTCGCCGCTAAAGAGCGCCGGCGGGTGGCCGCGGGGCGGTGGAAGTGAAAACAGAGGCTGCTGCCGGTAATTCCGTAGGAATCCAAGCGTCGAAAGGTCACTCTGGGAAAATCCACGGATTACTTCATCCCTCCCTCTGCGCACGCTCTTCTCCGAGCCGGGAAAGGAAAAAATAAGCAGAGGCGAAACGGCGGACGGCTCGATGATGCATTGAGCTCGCTACTTCGTCCCTGATCCACACCGGGAGTAAATCTACACCCCTCCCTCCCCCCCGATGCAGTCGGGCGTGTGTTCGCAGTGAGCGTATTCGGAGGATACGCAGGAGATTGTTCCGCGATCCCTCTCTCCGCCCCTTCGACGATCGGAACGTAGTTTCCTGCAACAATCGTTCGCGATGACGAAGATTGCGCGACAGCCATCTTAATGTCGCCATTTTGTCTGGCCCTTGACAAAGGTTAAGACGGTCGAGGGGTGATCTATGCGTGAGGGCGGGGGTCGTCGTCGAGGAGGCGTCGGAGGAGTGACGGCGAGGGACGGTAAATAGGAAATAAGTCGCTGCCGGAGGGGGCGAAGAGCGGATTTCACGCCAATTTCTCGTCTCCGCTCGTCATTGGCGAGAAATTGTCAAATCGCTGCCTTTCTCCAACCCCTCTTCTTCTCGCACCGATCCATTCCCTTGCAACCACTCGACGATCGTGAGTGAACTGCGTTTTCGCGTCGAGAGATAGAGAGAGAGAGAAATAGAGAAAACGCGCACGGAGGTAACGAGATTTCTTTATTACGTTTGCAAATAAATCCGCGAGCGGGAGATCAACATCAACGATGACAATAGCGATCGAGCGTGCGCGATCTCATTTTCCTAATTCGATCGGCTGTCGTCACCCTCTTTCAACATGCTTCGCGCTATGTTAAGAACCGACGTCGGGATGTGATAATATCACGACACTGGAATGTCTACTGGATGTCGCGAGAATCTACTCGTGTCGCCTCTCAATTTAATGCAAAGGAAATTGTTTAAAAAACCTATAATCATATTGTTAATTAGTATACGTAAAATTATAGAATTTAACGGATCGAGTTTTATAGATACTAATCGCAATCTTATTTCTCCATCATTTTATGCAATATTTTCAACACGATGAAGAACAATTCTTTTACTCGCGAAGGTAAAACAAGATTCCGAAAAACGTGAAGCTTCTTTTTATATTTTCTTTATTTTCCTCACTTGTCAAATTACGCGCTTGACATAAGACACTTAATTACTACAGAAATTTTCGCAGTCTGAAAAAGTATCAAATAATACGTAACACTTTGAAAATAAAACTCGCCACTCAACGGGTTTTCTTCCGGCTTGGAAACATAGTCGACTCGAGGCTGACGCTCTTAAAAAAAAAGGCCGGACCGACTCGGCAAAACGGTTCGTTTCACGCGGCGCAGTAACAAATCCCGCAAAATGGAATTTTTAACACCGCCACCATGACTTCGTAACACCTTGAGCGGGAGAGGAACATCATTCGGTTGGTCGATCGGTCGCTGCTGGAGAACACACGGCGCGGTTGCGCGTCGTCGTTTTCGGCGAGGAGCAGAGCAGTAGTTCCGTCGGGGTGAGAAATGTCACGGCATTCCGGATAAATATGCACGACCTTAATGACGCGTGCGAGGGAGGCGAAAGAAGAGATCGTGGGGTGGTGCGGCGGGGTGGTCGAACGAGATGTCTGAAAGAAGCGAGAGAGAGAGAGGCGGCGAGAGGAAAGATATTCTCCGGCGCGATTCTCGTAATAGCTACTCGTGTCTCACTACTACTCGCCACTCAATAATGCAGCGGCTCGCGCTCGTACGCGGAGATGCACGCGCGGTTGGTAACGCGCGCGAACCGGCGCGTTTCTCTCGGCATCTAAGGATTCTAACGGAGCCGGAGTCCCACCCTCGCAAGGATCGCCCGGGAGGACGGCTCAATTATTCAGAGAACGCGTGAAGAAATCGAATTATGTCCCGCGTCTTTGCTGCTCCGCGCTACCTCCTGCGCGCCAAGCGCATTTTTCCTCATTTTCTTCTTTATTTGGATAAATAAAAGATTATGCTACGAGAAAAAAAAAATAAAATAAAATAACCGAAGATGCTATTCCTTTTATTCCGCGCGATATAATTATATAATCGGACATTATTATGTAGATGTATAAAATATAATAACGCTCGGCAGATAAAAATGGATATATAATAAATAAAGAAGTCTGTGTTGAAAGACGCGATTTTGTCACCCTCGTAAATCTTACTCGAGGATTGAAGAAGGGGGCGCAGACATATTTATTTTCGACAGCTCTCTAGCTTGCCCCGACTGCTGCCTCCGGGGTACGCGGGGGAAGACGCGAGATTGAAAGTGTAATAGGTCGGCCATCTTGGTTCTCCACCCTGCGTCAATTAGTCGTCGACGGAGGGTGCCAAGGAAAGCGCGATGGCGTCGTCGGGGTTGCGAAAAGACGCGCGAAAACGCGCGCGGAAGTTCGCCCAGCCGTGGTATGCATGTGTCCCTCTCCTCGAGCGCGTGTATGATCGTTTGCCGACGACGGCGATATCGAGAGCGGCCGGGGAATTAAAGCTCAGTTTCCGCGTGCCCCGGAAATAATGCGAGCCTCGTCGAGGAAATCAGGAAATGAAGCTCGCGTCCTTTCGACAGTACCTTTCGCTCCTCCGCGCTCCTCCGAAACAATTTTGCGCTTTTCCCGCTGGAATTACACTCACTATTACAGTCACTTCTTCGCGAATGTCGAATTTATCCGAGTCGCGCGTCTCCGTCTCGTATGCACTTCTGTCTATTCTACATTCGACATTATTTCTGACAATTTCTTCATAATGATTACCATTGGAAAACTGATTCGTTACTTTTTGCAGATTCTAGAAATTTGTTTCTAAAGATAAAACCCATTTTGACGTCTATACTTTATCGATTGTAAATAGCGGCTATAAATAAAAGTAAATTATGAGATGCCGTTAGCTTCGGCAGGTTCTTATAAAGTGATGAATAAATTAAAAATGCTCAAAGGCCTAAATTAAGTCAGGGTGAACGACTTCCAGTTTAACAAGGTCAGACAGTGGCGAAAGCGTGACGACTATGTAACAAACGTGCAAGAATCACGTCATTAGAACGATTGCAATGATCCGCTTTGAATTTCCGATTTTCGGCGTTGAATGAATTTGGGCTCGCGAAAGCCGGCGTAACGTTCGCATTAATGACGCGTCGCTACAAACCGATGCGCGCACGGCGACGAATACGGAGATGCAATTAAGTGGAAAATATGCCGGATCATTGCATATCTGGCCGATAATAGGAGCCACGAGTTAGCATGACAAAGACATGATTGCGGGCATCAAGATGTATGAGGAGTCTTCGGGGAGTTTACTCCTCTTCCGACGGGAGGGAAAGAGAAAGAGACACTCGCGTCCGACGCGCGCCGACGCATTAATGCACCTGACGCGCCTCATTTCATCTCGGCGCGACTCTTCAGCATCGTAGGTGCGAGGTCTCCTTGTCGGCTGGTAAATGGAACGGAATCGCGAATCGCGCTGAAAAAAACGAGGATAGATATGCGTTTTCGCAATCAGAATTTTACAAAGTAACACTTAATATTATGTGAGAATTTTTCAAGAAATCTAAGAGTTTTGTCTTTCTTTTTCCAAGATTTGCAAAGATCTTCTTTCGAAAAATAGAACATTATAACATCCTTGTTTATAAAAATTCCGATGGTATCTATAATGACCCTACAGTGAGAAAATTCTCAACTTGCAAACACCACACTTTTTAATATGCTTGTGAACGAACGGAGATTAAAGAGAAACAAGATTTAGGTGTGGAATATTTAATTCCGGGAGGGTTAAGCTGAAGTAACACGCGAAGGAATCATTATTATTACCTCGCCTAATGTTTTTATTCAATTCGAAGGCGGTATTCCGGGAAGTGTGCGAGCAATTTATTCCGCTCGTTTGAAAGGGAGATGGTACTGCATACACATACGTCAATCTCTTTTCCCTTATGCGAGCGACGCGCCTAAAGCGTGATGATAATTGCGGCACCGTTGGAGAGGAATTATAGTGGGAGAGGAAAAAAAAGAAAAATACGAGTCGGCCGGAGTGTTAAGTCACCGTGTACAAGTGAGAATGATACTCGCATGATAATGCCACGCCTCGTTTCGCCGCGATTCTTAATATCGCGGTGCGCATTAATTGACTCGGAATAGCGAGCAATCTATATTAGAATCTGGTTTACGTTGCCGCGGTCGGCGTGCATTATGTAAATAAACGCGTGCTGCATCGCGTTAGCCGCATCGCGATGCAGAGACACACACGTCGCAGATAAAATCGCGGCGGTGTGTAGAACGCCCGTTCGATGCGCGCGGTGGAAGACATGCGAGAATATTATTATTTTATCGGAAGTTGATAATGATGGCGCACAGATGACAGCGGCGATAGCGCGTCGAGATGCGTTTACGATACCTCAAACTATTTGTCGCGCGGAGTGCAATGTTCTTTAAAACTTCAGCGAGACCAACAAACAATGACAAATATTAAATTAATCTCTTTTTAATTTTATGCTTCCTCGTTTATTTTTCATTCGATTTCGGCGATGTTATTCGGAATCGAATAAATCGAGATAATTTCAACTTTACAACTTTAGCGAGAATAACAAATATTAAATTAATTTCTCTTTAAACTTATGTTCCTTCATATATTTTTCCGTTAATTCCAACATTATTCGAGATGTCGAGTCAACTTGAAAAAGCCGTCTCGAATTCTAGATTCCATTACTTCGAATTCCACGAACTATTCCATACATGGAACTCATTAAAATCGGAGAAAAACAATTCCAAGCGTCTTCTTAATTAGTATGCATCAATTGATTTAATTTTAAGCTCCACTTAAGTTCAATCTTGCGCAATTTGCGTCACGGCGTTCGGCAAAAATCGCGTCGATCGACCGTAAAAAAAGGATCGCAAATACACGCTGTGTCTTCATAATTATAATGACGATAATTGTATAGCACAAATGTATAAACGATTGTATAAATATATAAAGATATCGAGGGATTCTCGATGGATAAAAACAAGCTTTGCATGGCACAGCGATAATGACGAGGTCGTCTATTATTATACAATTCATCGTCACCGCGTCCGCGGAGAGGAAGCGCGCGCACGTTGCATTCTATGATAATTTTTCGCATTAAAGTTATCTCCGGCTTGGATAATAAGTAAAAAGAGCGATAATAGCTGTTGCCGTTTTGCGTTGCGCTGCGCGCGGTCGGAGCAGCAAGTAAAAAGCGAGACAGACCAATAATTATTATTGTGCCGTCTGTCCGAACTCCCTAACGAGGTACCAACTCGACCGCGGGCAATAAATGTTAAGTACGGAGGAATGGAAGCGAGAACGATAATTAGAAATGTTAATTTATCTAATAATTAGGAGGATTAATAGGAAGGTCTTATCTGATATGCGGAGGAGCGCGAAGGTCGAGCGTGTGTGGGAAATAGGAAGCTGTGGCCCCCCCCCCCCCCCGCGTCCCCCTTTTGTATTTTAAAAGTCACCCTCGCGACTGATGTTGCAAACATTTCGAAAAATGATATAGAAAAAGAAATAAAATATAATGCGCGATAAAACTGCAATTTAATTGTGCTGAAAATAATAATAATTTTCTGAAAAAATACAGTATTATATTACTTGAATATATTTAAGTGACAAAATCATTTTGATGAGTTACAGAATCTGGTAATAAAATATTTTTCCGGAATAGCGCTAATCATGTCGAGGAATAAGCTCTAATCATGTCGAGCGTGCAAAAACAAATGTAAAATAAGACACCATTATTAATAAAACGGTTGCATGACAGCGTGTCGGATGTAGCTTCGCATACGATCAAGTATAAATAAATTTGCACGAAGTAGTAATGATAAAACAGAGAGCTGCACCGGCAAACAAAACGCGGAGAAAAACGCCATCCGGCGTTTTACAGAGAGGGGGGAAACACGACTCGCCGTTACCGGGAAGAAATTAAAAAGCAGAAAGCGAAAAACCACGCGACACGATCGGATTTCACGCTCGATAGTTCGGCGATCGAGAGCCAGCGACTGCAACACGACGTCGTTATAGTCGCGCGGATTTGAAGCGCGTCGAAAGGCAAACAAAAGGAAAATTAAAAAATAAACGATCGCCCCGCGGACGTCGTGCCGGGGAGAAAAACGTAATGCACGGGAAAACACTCTTTTTCCCGCGTTTCCCTGCTGGGAAAAATCCATCGATCGGGCCCCGCCGCGCCGAAGTTACCCGCTTCCCGCGGAAGAATAGTCCG